>NC_056742.1:540773138-541073138 GCF_019279795.1 Protopterus annectens | reverse complement strand
AACTATTTAAATTGATTGGCCATCCCACTGTATTCAATAGTAGCAGAATACAAAAGTGCCCACCCCCTTTCAATCTATCTTGCTCTTTTAAAAATAGTGGCTCTCCACTTAGACAGCTAAAACTTAAGTTACCCACTTTCATATCTAACTGTTTAGTGTAGACTGCAGTGTTTAAGATAAAGCATTTTTTTCATCTTACTTTTAAACATCTATTGCAAGACCACCAGTTATTGGAGAGACTACATTCTGCCTCTCAGCAGTCATCTTGGGATTAGTGCTTCTGTTTTCTCCTGGTGAGAGAAAGAGTACAGTGACATTATTTCCTGGAAACTGCTGATCACCAGAAAGCCTAACTGCTTTATAGGTGACAGCTTGAAATATGTGCTTATATTCTGGTCCTGGTGAGAGAAAGAGCAGAGTGCATCGATTCCTGACTGTTTCTGGTTGGAGAGTGAGTGTCTGCGCTTACTGTTCCTGATTGGTCTAATTGCTATTCAAGGCATCTACCAGAAAAAGGCTACAAGCCTACAGACCCTTCCATCATCTGAGACAAACCATCACCAAACAGACTGTGGTCAGCTTCCCTTCTTGACATTGGTGCTAACATTTTGCTTCTGGTGAGAGAAGAAGTAAAGGAGCGTTGTATCCCAACAGACTGAAGATATGGTGAGACCAGCATTAGTAGTAGCCAGGCAGTAACCATTCATGTGACTCCCCTCTTTTCATCATTCTTGACAAGCTAATTCTTTGTTTTCAGTAAGTACTGCTTAATTTGTTTCTAGCTTCAGAATATCTGCCTAAATATTTCATCCTTACATTTTCATGGTCTACGTATTAGTTTCCCTTCAAGTGTTTGGCAGTGCTGTATAGACTCAGACACCTTAACTGTCATTTTCCTATAAAGGCACAGTTGAAATTTCTCCAATACCTAGTTGCACACAGGACAACTAGTTTGCCGTGACAAGCACTGTCCACATAGTTGTAAACCAGATACTCCTGACAGTGATTGATATTCTCACTCCAACAGTCTAATCAATAAAAGAGGGTCTGTTGTCATGGATATGAACTTTCCTACTGTCTCTGTTACCAGCTTGGTGGATATGGGCATCCTGAGGCAATGTAGAAATTGCCTCATATTTACTGACAACCATTCAATTCTCAAACAAACATATGATATGTAAGAGATGTATTTACACAATGTCACTGGAGGCAAAGCTTTCAGATAAAAGTACTCCTAATGTCAATAAAGTTGTCAGTAGTACACACACTGCACCCATCATGTACAATTCAAAGCAGACAAATCAACCCACATATGCTGAGGCACTTACATGTAACCTTCTTAAACCACACAGACCTCCTAGATGAAGTACACATAACAAATACCCTCAGCAGCCCCAAACTCACTCTTTCAAAACAACACCCACATCAACACATAGAGCTACATCTTATGGAGCCTTTACCTCTAAGCCCATAAGGCAAGCCACCACACAATCCAACATTTTATTTTTTATTTGTTTATTTTACATTTATTGACCGGGATAGTCTGACTGGATACATGTCCATTTTCAGTGGAGGCCCGGGGAGAAAAGCTCTGAGGAAAGCATTAAGATTACAAGGTAAACAATTAAGATTACAGATACAGTATATACTGTGGTTACATACTTAACAAGTTGCACAAATTCCAAAGTTTCTAGATAATACCTGGGGTAGGTCTGGTTTAAGAAATACAACTAAGCTCTATTACAAGTTTTTAACTCATACTAGAGTAGAGTTAGTTAGGTTTGGTACATTGACATAGCCAGTTTAGTGTTCTAGCCATTCTAGTTATTGGAGACTCCATCATGAGACACACTGATGTTCCTCTCACCAGGATGAATAAGGAGAAAGTTACAGTCAGTTGCTTATCAGGGGCTAGGATCCACCATATTCTATATGCACTCAGGCCATTGGACCACATTTACCAATATGACTCAGTCATAGCCCATGTGGGAGTAAATGACCTGAGACATACCTCCCTAGACTATATGAAGAGAGACATCATGGACCTCTCAGAATATGTGTCTCAGGCTGGTATGAGCCTAGCATTGAGCAGCATTACCTTCTCCAAGGATGATGCCACAATACAAACAAAAGATGATTCAATTTAATAATTGGCTTAGTTTTTGGTGTCATTCTAAGGGGGTGCAATATTTGTCAGTATGGAAGGAGATGGTCAACAGACCATGCTGCTTTGCCAGGGATGATTTGTACCTCTCCCCTCTATGCCTTCAAATATTAGCTAAAACATTGTCTTCCCCCATAGTGCCTTTTTTAGACAATGCCAAACTGAAAGTACTTCTGATATAGCAAATCAAAACCAAGAAAATCTAAAGGTATTACTGTTCAATGCTAGCAGTCTAAACAAAAAACTCCACTGCCTAGAAGCTCTCTTTACCATAGACAATGCTGACTTCTGTGTGTTCACTGAGACATGGTTTAAAGCTGCAGAGAGCACACCAACATCACAAGGTTATAATGCCTTCCACACATTTAGGCCAGCTACTTCACAGGCAGGGACTAAAGGTGGAAGTGTCTATATTTACATAAAAAATAAATATACTTCAAGGCTAGTCAAACAGGACAATGCACTTGAACTTCTCTATGTTTAAATCACCATAGATAAAATCCAGTACCACTTCCTTGCAAGCTATAGGTCCCCCTCTGTGACACAGGAAACCCATATCATGTATTCAAACTTTGTTAGAAACACTAACCATCCAACCCAATATTATATTCCTGGGTGACTTTAAATACCCCACTATTAGCTGGGAATCCTATATGACATCAAACATACATGCAAAGAGATCCCTGGATTTTGTAAATGCAAACTCCCTGGACCATATAGTCAATACACCAAACAGGGGTGCAACCATACTGGATCATCTGGTCTTCATTAATATGGAGACTGCTGCACACTCCTTACTGTAATGCTTTCCCTGGTAAGGTCAGACCACAAAATGGTCTTCTTTGAAGTAAAAATAAAACCTGGGCCCCCAACTAAACCTGGAATATTCAGAAACTATTCTAAGGCTAACCTCCTGCTATTATGTGAGAACCTGGCAAAATTTCAAGCCTCCATAAACCCTGAGAACACTACTACCTATGCAGAACTATTCACAGAAACCCTACACAAGCATGTTAATAGCTGCATAGAGGCAGCTGTACCCACCAAGAAGAAGTACAGAACTAACTCAAAAACCAAGCCGCTCTGGTGGAATCACAAAATCAGTAGGCTGTATTACAGGAAGAAGAAAATCATGGCAAAAATTAGAAGGTGCGGCACCTAGCAGGATAAAAGCACTCTCATCAAACTAAACAAACATCTCAGAGGACAAATTAGGTTTACTAAAGCAAAATGAGAGGTAAGTTTGGCCTCCTAGGCCAACCACAAAGCATTCTTAAGCTATATCTGCAACCTCAAAGGCAACACACAATTGTGTGCAGAGCTCATTGTGAATATAGCCACCTATACTGAGCCAGAATATACAGCAAACCTCCTGGGTGATAAATTCAGCTCCAGATTTACCCATATCTCCCCCCACTTAACCTTCCCTCAGGAAATATCATGAAATATAACTCCCTACAATCATTAGGGAAGGTCCTTAATGCTCTCTCTAAGACCAAGAACAGTGCATCAATGTGCGCAGACAATATCCCAGCATACCTTTTAAATAGCATGAAACATGACCTATCAGGGCATCTGGAATTACTATTTAACTGTAGCCTACAAATAGGTTTGAGCCACCTGAATTGAAAAAGGCAACAGTCATCCCTCTGCACAAAGGTGGGCCATCTACACACCCTGGAAACTACAGACCCATAAGTCTCACTAGTCTTATATGTAAAGCCATGGAAAGAGTTATCATGGAGATGATCAACAGAGATATAGTAAACCTCCAGACACTGGATCCAACCCAGTTTGGTTTTGTCAAGGGCAGATCATGCCTACGCAACCTGGTGGGCTTCTTTGAGAAGGTAACCAAAGCAATGGATGAGGGCAAAATTGTTCACACTGCTTAACTTGACCTGGCTAAGGCATTTGACACAACACCCCATCTGGCATTGTTGACAAACTCAAGAGGTTAGGAACAAACCCATATGTCACCCGGTGGATAACCAACTGGCTCACAGACAGGAACCAGGAAGTTCCAATTGGGAGGTCCACCTCTACAAAGAGGCCAGTCACAAGTGGAGTCCCTCAGGGTTCAGTCCTTGGACTGCTCCTTTTTGACATTTACTTCTCAGAAGTCAAGGCCAATGCCAGTGGTCTCTGGTTGACTAAATTTGCAGATGATTGAAAATTAGGAGCTGCCATTGAATCTCACACTGACACAAATGTTCACCAGCAGGGGCTAACACAGACAAACAACTGGTGTCAGAGCCATGGACTAAAACTAAATGCCAAGAAATGCATAATAGTGTCCTTTTGGGAAGTCATCCATCCCTGGTAACTACCATATTGAGAACACACCCCTTAGAGCTGACCCAGTAGTCAGGGACTTAGGGACACAGATAGATAGTAATCTAGCATTTGACCATCATGTGTCTACAATGGTGAGGAAATCATTCTATGTTGCACAACCTATAAACAAAGGTATGATATCTAAGTCCAAGGAAGTCATTGTTCCACTGTATTCAGCATTCATCAGACCTATCATTGAGTACACTGCCCCCTTTGGTATGTATCTAACCAAGCATATCCATCAATTGGAATGTCCACAGAGGTTTCTCACTAAAAGAATACTGGGTGTAAGTAAAATGCCCAATGCAGATCACCTCAGGGCCTTATCTCTGTATTCTGTCTCCATCTGGCTTTTGAGGGGAGATCTATGCCTGGCATGCAGGGCATTGTCAGACCCCACTCTAATGGACTTCCTGCATATCCACAAAACAAACATCACCAGAATTACCTGTTCTAAAGACTTAAACCTTGCCTGTGATATAAATAGGACCTGCTGGAGAGATAGGTATGTATCCCAGAGACTACCCTGTCTATGGAACAGGCATCCCATCCATGTGAAGCAGAGTTCCTCCCTAACCCAATTCAAGTGCAACTTGGACAATTGGATTGGAACCCAGAAATCCATCCTTGCTTTGGCAACTATGTCTGTAATTGACACAGGTAACCTGTAAATAGTTAATCTCCCAGGCCCATGCTTGCACTTATTAAGGGTATCAGAACTTGCCAGAGATTTGTGATGCATGGCTAGGCTTAAAAAGGCCCTTTGTGGTCATTAGCCTAGTAAACACCTATGAACCTATACACCTGTCTTCTCTAAGCTTTCAAATACTGGCTAAAACTTTATCCACCCTCTTAGAGCCTTTTTTAGGCAATGCTAAATTAACAAACCCACTGACATAGTAAGTAAATCCTAAAGAAACCTAAATGTGTTACTGCTCAGTGTTAGAATCTAAACAAGAAACTCTGCACCTTGCAAGCTCTCCTCACTCTGTAGCATATAGACACCTGTGCTGTTACCTGTGCCATTACCAAGACATGGATTGTATCTGCAGGAAGTACTCCAGCAGTACAAGGCTTCATTATCTTCCACTCATAAAGAGCACCAGCTGCATGTACACAGACAAAAGGTTAAACAGGATAAGGCCCTGCAATTTATTCATGTACAAATCACCACAGGCCAAGTCCCACACCAAATCCTAGCAAGCTTTAGGTTGCCCTCCATGTCTCTAGAATTCCATAGCTCATACCTACACCTATTGGAGACACTCACCATTAAACCAAATACCCTCTTCATGGGAGATGTTAACTAGTCCTGTGTAGACTGGGAAATGTACAATGCCTCGTAATTACAGGCACAATTTCTGGACTTTATTAACACAAATACCCTGACCAGAAAGTGCGCACATCCACCAGAGGTTCAAACATACTGGACCTGATACTCGCCAGTATGGGATAGTGCTGCAATCCCCTCCAAGTGTCATGTTTTCAGTGGTGAAGGTGAACGACAAAGCTGTTTCCTTAAAAAAAAAATCAGTTCTGCAACCCCAGCAAACTCTGTAACAACTTGGGACTATTCCAGTGCAAACAACACCTTATTAATCAATGATTAATCAAAAATTCAATGCCCCTCACAACCCTGAGTTCACAACAACTTATGTGGAATTGTTCAGAGACCCTTTACAACCATGTAAATGGCTGTATGGAGGCTTCTGTACCTACTGGAATTAAAGCCCAAACAAACTCTAAAATCAAAGCACACTGGCGGAATCCTAACCTTAATAGTGTATATAACAAAAAAAAAGTTGCAGCTAAAATCAGGAGGAGCAACTCTTATATTGATAGGATATCTCTTATTAAACTAAACAAGAAGCTAAGAGGAATAATTAAGTCCAACAAGGCCAGTTATGAGGTCAAGATAGCCTTACAGGCAAAGACAACTACAAGCCTTCTACAGCCATGTCTGAAACCTCAAAGACAGCACAAATTAGTGTGCTGAACTTGTGTTCAGTGATGCCAACTTCACTAAGCAGAGTGACTTTATGAATTTGTTTGCTGACAAATTAAACTCAGGCTTCACCCCCCCATTCCTCCACCTTTCTCTTTGAAATAGTACTAGCATAACCTCTCCCCCAAATATTAACACAGAGCAGATCATGGCGGTGGTGACTAATGCCACAAACACAGCTTCAATAGGCCACAACAATATCCCAGATTGCCTCTTAAATAGCTAGAAACATGAAGATCAGGTCTTGAGTCACTTTATAACTATCACCTCAAAACAGTCTTTGTACCATGAGAATGGAGGATTGTAACGGTTATTAAACTTCAAAAGGATGGATCATCAACTATCCCCAGAAACTACAGACCTATTAGCCTGACTGATCTAATACTGATTGTAAATTATAACTGCTTTCAAACTCCTTATATGTCAACAAGTCAGCATGAAGAATTTCTAAGGAAACTTCTGGATGGAATAGTAAGGAAAATATAACTGAAAATTGCAACTTTCCTAAAGTACTATGAATATATTATTGCTCCAAATTACCTTCACAAAAGAGCTAAGGAAAAAAAAGAACTCAAAGGGAGTTGATGGCATTCTTCATGTTGTACCAGCCTACAAAAATAGTGGTAAGAATAGCAGGATCCAATCTGGCCCACCCAAGGAAGCAAACTGGTTTGATGTGCCATACCATGTGGACAACTTCCCTTTTGGATTTCCCCCCAAAGTTAAAAAATAGACTACACTGAATTATTAAGTATATAGATAGCTGGGAAGTCAGTAGTACAGTTGTGTCCTTCATCTGGTGCAACTGTATTTCAACAGGGGTGGGATATAATTTACACTTGATATAATGACAATACCCTTGTTTTTGGCAAATGAAAATATATCATCCATAACTTTGGGAAGAGAGAAATTAACTCTAGTTGCAAAGTAGAAGGAAAAACACTAATAACCAGTAGGATAATATAAAATGTAGAGCTGTGGTAAATAATTACATTTCAAACATTGTGTCTCCACTATAGATAGCACATGATAAATAAAGGTATATCTGTCTACTTCAGGGAAGTAATTGTTCCTCTGCATACCATACTAATCATCCTCAAATTCAATATAATGCAGGATTTTGTAGTTCACACATTAAACATCGGGTTTAATTTGAGAAAGTGCAGACTTCAGGAAAATTCAAGGGTTAGAAATTATGATCCATTTCAAAAATTAACATTTATCCATTTACTCTGTTCCACATAGTTGGGTACACTGACATCTTGGGTGTTATTTACAAGGCAATGAAGAACCTATTGCTCTTTGAAAATCTGTATATAGAGCATAACACAGCATGAAAAACACTATGAATCCAGACACTCCTAAGCTGGAGATCTGAATTAGTAATGAGAAAAATAGACATCTATATCACATGGCATCTATTAACATCTTATGTTAGTAAAACATAATGCGTGGGATTCATTATCAAACTTGTAGGCTTCACACTAAGCCTACATAATTTAAGCATGCTAACAAAATGAGCAGCAATGCTAATTAAGTATGCATGCTTCTACAGCTGCCTAAACATTTGCAAGTGCCTTTTCATGGCCATCAATGTTGTTCAAGGCCATGGAAAGGTGCTTGCAGGAATGAATAAAAATACAGAATGCAAACAAAATGGCTTGCTTATATGCAAAGCTATGTTATGAGCATGTGCTGCAGCCCAGAAATATTAATGGCAAGTACAGTGAAAGGATTCCGAAGGAGGGAAGTGAAATGGGGGAATTGTACAGAAATAATAATGGTTTGTACTGCATAATAATTAATAGGGGAGGGGAAACTGGTAAAGTATACTAATACACTGCAGGAAAATATGCTTACATGTCAAAACCTTTCTAGCATAAATCTTGCAATATAGATATAATGACAATTAAAATGTCAGTAGTGTTACACTCAAATAAAAATGGACATGCTAACAAAAGATGTTCTTTTGTGGGTGACTGGAAGAATGACTTAGAATGTAGAGAAGTTTGGTGGCAGTGTAACAAAGGTAGGTTAAAATGTGATATACATGCTAAAATGCGGAGATGAGGTAACAGTCAGTAATGACAGAAAACACATTATGGGCTGAATGCATAGATTGCAGTTACTGCATACAAGATGCATAGACAAGAAACAAATATCCAACAAAACAGGAGAATGTCAGTAAATAACTGTGATATAAAGCAAAAATAATAAAACAGAAGGCAGTAAATACCAAGCAGAAGAGTTTAATAACAGTAATTAAGCACTTTCATCCCAGCATACTGTATAAAGGACTTCTTCAGAATGGCTAACATAAAACCAAACCACTGTTTTAATAGGAGATGGAACCATCACATGACAAATATACCTGTAAGCATAGTATTAACTGTGTTATTAACAACAAATTTCTTTTTACAGTATCAGAAAAAATTAAATTGTTCCTTTTGTGGGTGACTGGGAGAATGACCTATAAAGTTTGGTGGCAAGTTTATTTTGCAGCACACTGTTGACCTGGTTTATATGATGTTATCAATATTACTTGTGTGCTGAAAAGGAGGGCTTACAATATTTAAAGTCCATAAATTCTAATTTGTGTGTTACTTTTAATGTTCTTTTAATGTTCTGATTGTTGCTAAGCAATGTCTGTTTTTTGTATGACTTTATGTTTTAAATGGGTAGTATTTTAAATTGCAGTATTATTAGGTACCTGTATCTTTAAGAAAACAGTTATGTTTGTCATATGATGGATCCAGTGATTTGGTTTGTGTTAGTCATTCTGAAAAAGTCCTTTAAATACTGGAATGAAAGCACTTAATGACTGTTATTAAACTGTTCTACTTGGTATTTACTGCCTTAAGTTTTATTATTTTTTTCTATTTTGTCACAATTATTACACTGGCATTCTCCCATTTTGTTGGATACTTGTTCCTTGTATATACATCTCATATGCAACAACTGCAATCTCTGCATTCATCAGCTTTATTAACTATATAGGATATTTATGCATGCAAACCAACACAACTGTTGTATTCTCCACCTCAGCATGTATACACAAGAAAAATAGACCTTATAGCTGTAAGGTTATTTACATCAAAAGTGCTGTTCACTAATAATGACCTCTGTCAGTCAATGGAGCTCAATGCCAAACAATGTGCAATCTATAAAGTAAAAAAAAAGAAAAAAATTGGGAATCAAATACTTTAAATGTATATTTCAGATGTTTAATCAACCTTGTTATTTTGCAACGGGAATCTGTATGGATTTGAACCCTCAGACAAGTGTAGTAAGTACCATCACTGAAGATTTCCTATATTTTCCATAGACAAAGCCATATATTTTCAAGGAGAAAAGGTGTTTTGAAGTACTGATAATGTGACATTGTATCAAGTCATGTTGAAAGTACAAGAGAAACAAGTTATGAAAGTTGTCCTTTCTCCTTTGACAGTAAATATCAGGATGATTGTAATATTGCCAACAGTTATGATGCCCATGTACTCACACAATATTAAAAAAAACTACAAACACTGCAGGTGTATTCCTCTCCTTCTTTAGGGTGACTAATTCTCTTATATATGCTCTCTTTGTAGCAATTCTAGCTCTGTTTTATAGCATATGTTGTCTACATCAATAGTTAAAGTACTACTTTGAATATGAGCAACACTTCTTACTAAGGGGCAGTGACTGTGGTCATTAAAGTCAGCATTTGAAGGTTAGGAATGTTGTTCTCCAAAATCAATGCACCTTAAGACTTTTTGTAAATCTTTTCTTCATGGCATACCCTCAGTAGGTGTACATCAAAGAGAGGGAGACTATGAAACCCTGATTGTTCTCCCAGAGTAATCATAAACACATGCAAGCACTTCTCAATGCTGGTCCTTGAAGTGCTAGAGCATGTGAATGTAATTGTGTAGCTCCTTACACCATATTTACATTCCCTACAGTTAGTGCAGGTTGTGGAATACAAAAATGTTAATCATTTGACACCTCATTTGCATACTCACAGTGCTCACAATGATGACTTTGCACTTTATATGAGTATATCAATATATATATATATATATATATATATATATATATATATATATATATATATATATAGGTAATTGTGTAGCTAATGTTCTTGTATCATATCATACTGGGGAGACTGTTTTGAGCCAGAAGGCTCAATACTACTAAATAAACACAACTTTTAGAGAACTATCTACTTTTTGCACTGCTGCATTGCAAGGTTGGCATTTATTACATAATGCTTCCACTGTAACATTAAAATGTGAATTGAAATGGCCAGTCAAAAGAATTTTTTATTACAATGCTTTTTTTCTTTAATTTTTTATTTTGCCAAAGCCATGCCTGCATTACAAAAAGTATGCTACAGAAGGCTACATGACCTATATGTTTTGTGTGAGAGAAGACTTGTAACAGTCAGGCATGAGTGTGAAAAAAGGAAGGAGAGTGTTATTGAATAAGAAGAGATGGTAACACATGACATGACACCCCGACCCCATGTAGAAAATGGGAAAAAGGGAGTTGATGATGATTATTTAATAGTTGTCTGTACAGTTATTGCAGATAAGTGTATTATAACTGTATAAGAAGGTCTTACAATTTTATATGTGTTAGCAGAAAAATGTACATTTGTGGATTTCTACCTCACTGCCCTCAACAGCAGTAGAGATGGCACTTATAACTGCCTGACATTTCTAATGCTGAATTTTGAATTTGTATTGTTAATGCTATGAATTATTACACAGTTAAACCTGCATTATCTGCATGACAGAACTGTTATAGATTATTACTGATATTTGATTTAGAAATATTTTTTGGGGGGGCTGTCCTAACTTGTATGTAGTCATAGGGAGCATTAACTTTTACATTGTTGTGTGCAGAATGCAGAATGGATGCATGTATTCACACATAACTGACTTCACAGCCATTCTGTCTGTGTATTACATACTTAATTACATGTCTGCTTTCTGTTTCATCTCATACAGGGATATGCCACCCAAGAAGAAATCTGTACTTCACAAGCCACCATACACTCATGCAGAAAATGAATTTAATTATCCAGGCCTTATATTGCAATGGAGCTTTTCTGTTAGGGAGAGACAGAGGTGACCAATCTGCTCGAGAGAGGATATGACAGCAAGTGGTCGAAGACATCAATGCTGTTGGAGGGCATGGGAGAGCTTAGTCCCAGATACATCACTGGGCAAGTGATATGATAACTTCTGCTCACTGAAGGGCAGCTTCAATTGCCAGGGAGCACATCACCACTGGCAGTGGTTCAGCTACTGAATAACTGCTAACTGAAACAGAGGAGTTATTTTTACTGTCAGAGATCTAGATAGTTTGGTAGAGGGTACTCACAGAATCCTTGATGGTACAGATGTGGATGACAGACACAGAGTATCACAAGTAGACCTTCCAGGCATGCAAAATGCAAGTGTCATTGTTATATCTTTATATTAATATATCTTAGATGTCTGATATATGAAATAGCTATCTATATATCTATAGCTATCTTCCTCTTCTTCTTTCGGCTGCTCCCGTTAGAGGTCGCCACAGCAGATCAACTGTTTCCATTTCTTCCTGTCCTCTGCACCTTGCTCTGATATCTATATCTATATCTATATCTATATCTATATCTATATCTATAGCTATCTATGAACGTATATATATATATATATATATATATATATATATATATATATATATATATATATATATATATAGGGTTTGCTATCATAAAATCGAAACTCAAAATAAAATGTGTCTTAATGTTCGAATTTAAACATCGGAAATGAACATTTCCGTATGTCCCTAATGACGAAAACAGCTGTGTATTGTCGAAAATGTCGCTCGCGACATTTCTGACAATCAACAGCACTCCCACCCGTCCTGTAACTCCCTACCTAACTAGCCTAAACTCACAGTTATGCAGGGGGGAAAGCCCCCCTGCACCCCCCTGTGGGGGGCTGTGCCTCCCACACCACCCCTAACTTAATATTCCAACTCCGAGATCACACTACAGTGAGGAAAGGGATGTATTTCCCTAACCGCACTGTACCGTGATCCCCTCACATGAGCGAACGTTATAATTGCGAATGCACAGTCCATTCGCAATGATAACATTCGCTCACATAACCTGCCGAACTATGAAGTATTTGAACATCTGTTGTTCGAATACTTCATAGCCGTGCAATTGCACGTCGGCATTGTGATAGTAAACCATAGATATATATATATATATATATATATATATAGATATATATATACACACATATATATATATGTATATATATATATATATATATATATATATATATATATATATATATATATATATATGTATATATATATGTAGTAAGTGAAAACTGTGAGTCAGAGGAGGGTGTTTTTGTAGGAATCTAACTGTTCAATACATTTTTATATAAGAACATTTTAATCTGCACTGGCGAAGGAGCTTCTCTTTTTCTTGCTTTGTTTGCATTGTTATAGTTATCAGCCTTCTTTCCTCTCCCTTCCTCACATAAAGGCACTTCTGGATTGCAGGTTGCCAGCCCACCTGCACATGATAAACACACATTTGGTTATTGTTATTAATGTATATATGGTAGATTCAGGCATATATGATAGTAAAATGTGTGTTGCTTTAACACATGTTAGAGTTTTACATAGCTTTTTTATAAGGAAAACACAATTAATTTAATTCTGTATATTTCTGTTTGTTGTCTTTATTGTTTTTTATCACAGGTGATCCCTGAAAGTGGCACTGTGGAGCTTCTACCACCTGATGTCGGAGTATCAGTAGTCCCTGATGATGATGATGATGATGATGATGATGATGGTGGTGGCAGTCAACAGGCACAGGCTGGAGAGTGCAGAGGGTCATTCTGACACTGAGGATATGGCTTCTTCATCCCCAGCCCATGTTTTGGACACAGTCAGTATGCTTTTGCATACTCATGACACAGAGACATCTGATACAGGACACGTTAAGGATGCACTGTTGATAAGGGTAGCGTGCTGCTTCTCCCCATCGTCATCATCAGGACATGGTGCCACACGGGAGGGTTGGTAGGTGTGATTGGAGGAAGCTAGCTGTCCACCCTCCCGCTGGTGCCAGTCCCATTAGGTGCTGCCAGATATATGTGTAGGACTGGGTCTATAGCATATCATAGAAGGTTCAACGCTGTGAATCTCCATTCGTCAAATGTTCACATCAACGAATGTTTTAAACAGGGAATGGAATTAGTTTGCCAGCATCAAGAGATTTGCTCTTTTCTCCAATGTATTGCAATCTTGGAGTTGGTAAATATAGATGGGGGGTGTGGGGGGATGCAGTCCCCCTCCTGAGTGGGTTTGGCATACTGAGGTGCATGTGACAGTCGCATTGTTGATCAACTAATTCCATTCTCTGACTAAAACATTTTCTGATATGAACATTTCTTGTTTTTGGTTCAAGAAATGGAAGTTTGCAGAGTTGAACCTTCGATGATATGATATAGACCCATGTAGGGCTATAGCAGAGGCACAAGCATGTTCCACCAAGACCTTAGAACAGATAATGTGACTCCTAAATGTCATACATTCTAATGTGCATAAATCTCTGAATTATGTGGGCAACTCTTTGGACAGGGCAGGAAATAGAGAGGCGGTTCAAAAGGATCAGAAGCTATCAGGAATGGAACAATACATGGAATTCCAAACAAGGTTTATTTGGCCTAAAGAGTGAAATCCAAGAATTTCTACAAGAGGAATCAATGTCAGAATTACAGGAATTGATTTCAAATGAAGGTACTGGTAACTTGATTGTTCATCGCGTGGTTAATATAGTAAATCATTTTACTATTTATATTTATTCTGATAAACTACTCACCATGGCACATGCCGATTTATTACTTTTGTGCCAACAAGAAGAGCTAATGTTACTGGAACATTAATAGACTTGAAAATGTACATCAGAAGGTTAAACCTAACATTATGGTTTAATGGTAGTGAAAGTGCTGCAAGTAATAGCTGTTTACATAGACCTAATGTTTTTAATCCCCCTGTACAACATGTATTGCAAATTTGTGAAAGACTTTGCGAGATGGACATCAGGGACATTTGTAAACAGCAGTGCAGTACTAATTATTGTAACATGAATAGATCTGAATGGTGTTTATTACATGACTTCATGACTAACCGCAATATTGGGGTTATGAAGCCAAATAAAGGTCGGGGATTAGTAGTAATGAATCAAGTGGACTATTCTAATAGAATGAATGCATTGCTCGTGGATGAGACATACGAGGTATCCAAAAATGAGATTAATATTTCTTTCTGTAAAATAGATACAATTTTACAAGACGTTATTGGAAGGCCTCATTACTAAAAATGAGTTTGACTTTATGTCGAATGATAAATCTGTAATTGCTAGCATCTTCAGAATTCCTAAATTACACAAAAGTATTATTAACCCATCTTCCAGACTGATAGTAGATGCTAAACAGTCAAAAAAGTTTTTACATTGCAAACTTCCTAGATATAAATCCCTATGTCACTAGATGGGTTGCCAACTGGCTTACTGACAGAACCCAGACCATAAAAGTAGCTGACTCCAAATCCAGCTCCAGACAAGTGACAATTGGAGTACCTCAGGGTTCAGTCCTGGGACCGCTCTTGTTTGGCATCTACTTCTCTAAAGTATAGGCCAACACTAAGGGACTCTGGCTAACAAAGTTTGCAGATGACTGCAAACTGGGAGCCATTAATTTATCCCCAAATTATGTGGATATTCTACAAAAGGGCCTTACAGAAATAGATGCTTGGTGCCAGAGCCATGGGCTCAAGCTTAATGCCAAGAAATGTGTAGTTATCCCCTTTGGGAAAAAACATGTACCCATGAATTACCACACAAGTGGCAGTACACTAAACACCGAAAGTGTGATGAGAGACTTAGGGACACAGGTGGATAGTGGTCTCACCTTCGATAATCACATTGCTACAACAATCAGGAAATCCTTCTATGTGGCACACCTTATCACTAAGAGTTCATTGTCCCACTGTACTCATCCCTCATTAGACCTATTATAGAGTATAACGCCCCCATTGATATGTACCTCACAAGACATCTGCAACAGCTGGAAAGGCCGCAGAAATACCTCACTAAAAGGATCACATGCCTAAAGCAGATGCCATATGCTGACCATCTAAAAAAACTCCAGCTATACTCTGTGGCATATCATCTACTCAGAGGCAATCTCTGCTTAACATACAAGGCCATGTCAAACCCTGAGCTATTGGACATGCTCCACTTAAAGAAATCTCAATCCCTCAGAGCCACACGCGCCAGGGATCTAAACCTTGTCATTACAATGAACAAAACATGCTGGAGGGATAGGTTACTGACCCAGGGACTCCCCATACTCTGGAATAGACTACCCATACATGTCAAGCACAGCGCCTCCTTGGCCATCTTCAAAAGGAACTTTGATGATTGGATGGGAGATAGGAAATTCACCCTGGGGATCATGTCAGTCGCCCTGCTAGACAGGGGTCCAGGGAAGTAAATACTGTGGGAAGAAATATCCAGGGAATTGTTATGGCTAGGCTTGTATAGGCCCTAGGGCCGATAGCCTAGTACCAACCTATGAACCTATGAAATTAAAGAGTGGGTTAAAATGTATTCATCAGATTTGCAAAGACTCATGGCATTTCCATAAGATGTTAAATGAGGTAGAATTTAGATCTGAGTCGATATTAGTCACTATAGCTATTAATAACTTGTTTTCTGTTATTCCCCATGAAACTGGCCTTCACTAGTTTAAACAACTGACTAAGCACACTCAGTTTGATACTAACTTTATTAATGTAATGGTTTTCCTGCTGGAATTAGTATTAAAGAATCATTTTTTGTATTTTGATGGCAAGTATTTTAAACAAATTTTGTGGGTAGTTATGGGTACAGCGTGTGTCACGATGTTTGCAAATTATGTTATGTCCAAGTGGGGGGAATATTATTTATTTGATAGTCTCTATGCTAATTGTTGAGGCATATACACCAGATTTTTGGATGACATATTTCTCTTATGGAATGATTCTTTGGAAAAACTTGAGGAATTCATTTTATATATTAACAATACAGTTGAGTTTTTGTCATTTACCCACACCTTCAGTTATGAAAACATTGTGTTTTTAGATGTATTTATTAGTAAAGACTGGGTCAGGAATATATTTGCATCTAATATTTATTGAAAACCCACCTTTTCTAATTCTTATCTTCATTTCTCAAGTTGGCATCCCCTATATCAAAAGAAATCAGTGGTCAAAGGCTAATTGGTACGACTTGCCAGAATGGTGTCTGACAGCAACACATTCCTATTGAAATGTGATAAATTAATGGATATGTTTTTCACCAGGGAATACCCTGAGAAATTTTTGGTGGACATCAAAATGGTAGTGGTTAAAAAGAGGGAGAAGGGTATATTTTCATCCATTTTAAATAATGTTAATGAGACTTTAGATTCCCCTCGAAATGAGAATGGGTAGAATAGGATATCTTTTGTTACAACTTATTGTTTAGATACCTCAGCCATTATTGAGACTATTAATAATAATCAGAGATTATTTTTAAGTGTGCCAGAAATTTTAGGTGAGATAGAGTCTAAACCAAAAGTTGGGCGGCCTCGGTGGTGCAGCGGTTAGTGTTGTCACCTCACAGCAAGAGGTTCTCCGGTTCGATCCTCGGCTGGGGTGCCTTCTGTGTGGAGTCTGCATGTCCTCCTTGTGGTTGTGTGGGTTTCCTCTGGGTACTCCGGTTTCCTCCCACATCCCAAAGACATGCTGTAGGTGGATTGGACACTCTAAATTGGCCCTAGGTGTGAGTGTGTGCATGTGTGTGCCTTCTGTGGAAGGTTGGGCGCCGGGCTGGTAACTCGACACTGTAAAACTCCACTGCCAATCATGAGTGGACAGGTGTTCTGCTGTGGCGACCCCTAACTGGGAAAAAGCTGAAAGAAGAAGAAGAAGAGTCTAAACCAAAAGTCGTGTATAAAAAATATAACTTAAATATTGGTTGGAAACGGGGTAACTGATAGAGGTATCCCTGAAAAATTAAGCACCTACAAATGTGGGGCCTGTCTACAGTGTAGGTATATTTTGTTGAGTGACACTATTTGTATTCGAGATGTCAAATATGTGGCTAGAGGTCGCTCTAATTGCACCTCAGAAAATGTGGTATACGTGGCCCAGTGTCAAAATTGGCCCTGTTTTTATGTGGAGGTTGAGGGACTGAATGTATGAACATTTTTCTGACATTAAAAAAAAGCAAAAATCAGCTAATGCTTTATTCAAACATATTTCACTGAATGCTACCCATAAATTTTTTTTTTTTTTTGTGCTTGATTAGCTCAGAAAGGATTATCAGGGTAAAATCATAGATGAACATTTGAGTGTTAAGAAATTCCAGTGGCAGTTAAGATTAAATGCAATGGTTTATCCAGGACTAAATGAATCTTGCTCCTTGTGTCCTACTTTAAAGTTAAGATATTATGATGTGAAGTAATATCTAATGTTTAACCAAAGTTTTTATTTAGGTTATTAACGTTTTAAAGCTTGTTGATGGATATGTGAAATGGAGAGAAAAATGTATGAGTGTTCAGCGTGTTCAGCCATGTTTGTTAGTGTTTCTGCACCATCGTTTCCTCTTCCTACTAGTCTGTGACTTCATTTCAGTGGTGTGCAGGTCCATAATTTACTGATTTTAACAGCTTTTCACTTGTACTCAACATTTAAATTGCATTGGAAGGGTTTTGTATGCTGCTGCAACTTATTTGTGGGAGTTGGGTTTTAAGAGCAAAGTGTCTTTCCTTCCAGACTGCTTCTACCTTCTTTACAGATACTGCTCCAACTCCTGGAGTAACGCCTGTGCTCTACTGCATATCCAGTTTAAACTAACTATAAGAGTAAAATGTCTTCCCTTCCAGACTGTTTCTACCTTCTTTACAGATACTGCTCCAACTCTTCCAGACTGTTTCTACCTTCTTTACAGATACTGCTCCAACTCCTGGAATAACACCTGTGCTCTACTGCATATCCATTTTAAACTAACTATAAGAGCAAAGTGTCTTTCCTTCCAGACTGCTTCTACCTTCTTTACAGATACTGCTCCTGGAATAACACCTGTGCATATCCAGTTTAAATTAACTATAAGAGCAAAGTGTCTTTCCTTCCAGACTGCTTCTACCTTCTTTACAGATACTGCTCCTGGAATAACATCTGTGCTCTACTGCATAGCCAGTTTAAACTACACAATGTTCCACGCTCATACCAGAAATTAGTCTTACTTTGTCTACTGTACAGGATACCTGCATACCATTGAGATCCCCTCAACACTCACCTGTTTAAAAACTTTGCCTCTTTGCCTCTCCCTGCCATCAATAAATTAGTCATGACCCTAGTGTGGTCACTGCACTAGTGTGGTCACTACACTAGTGCCACCTCTCTTAGTTATCTATACTCTCTTGTTTTCTGTTTGTGGTTTTCTTTTAACTGTTTTTATGTTACTGCAAATACCTGTGTATACCATGCTATAACATATTTTCCCTCTCTGTCTACACCTCTCCACCTCTTCTACTTGCCTGCTGACTCTCACTGAGTGCTCCTTATTGTTTTCCCTCCTGGCTTGCTGATTGTTTTTTGTGGTGACTGCCATTTCCTGGCCCAGAATACCCTTACACTTTCCTATCTATCCCACTCTGCATATACTACATTTCCCTGCATCCCACACTCTCTCTCTCTCTCTCTCACCCATAATCCTCTAGGGCATTTAAAACTTTTTGTGTTTTTGTCCTATCGTTTAATCTTCCTACCAGTCTGTGACTTCATCTCAGAGGTTTGCAGGTTCCTAATTTACTGATTTTAACAGCTTTTCACTTGTACTCAGCATTTAAACTGCATTTACCTCACATTGAAGGGCTTTGTATGCTGCTGCAACTTATTTGTGGGACTTTGGTAAGCACTGTAAAAATTATTTGCTAAGTGATGGCTTGACTGGGTTATTGTTGTCCTATAGGTAGAGTTCTGAAGAACTTTGTGTAATTACATCGAATGAAAGTGCTAAACCATATTTTGGTGTCTGCAGTTATTTATTTGTCCTCAGTTCACATTTTTTTCTTTAGTTGCAACATTTTTTTGTGTTGGTACTGTGTTCTGTTTTATTATTGTTGTCCCATGCCACACAAGTGAAAGGTTGTACATAAATTAAAACCGGTTACTTTACCTGCCTTTGGACATATTATTTCTACTCAAGTAGCAATTGCTCTGTTGTACACTGTTACCATATTTCTGCAGATTTCTGTTTGTATCTCTTTCACAGTGTTAACTGCTGACAATGGGTTTGTAGAATCTAGTTATTGTATTATTGTGCATTTACCTTATGCAGCGACTGCTTTATGGCATGACCTCACTAACAAATACTTTAGTAGCAGCCTTGTGGATGTGAAGGTTAACTCATTGTTTTTTATTTAAGTTCAGTCACCGTGAGATTGCCAGTTATTATAATTGCTTAACCTGGCTTGTACAATTCAATAGTTATTCTAGCTGCAATGAATGTTAAAGTATGTAACTGCTGCTTAGCTATATTCTCATATCTCAGTTACTTGGATTATTTCAACTACAAAATGGCACAAGTTTACTACTAGAACTACAACAGACATTTTTATTGTAATAGTTGTTTTACCACTAAGACATCATGGTTAATAGTTTACCATATTTATGTGGAAGTAAGTCACTGAACATTTGTCTCACATTTTTAATGATAATAACATATGTATGTTTTTATGTATTTATTCATATTTTATCTCAACTAACCCTTCTCTAGCTGTTATCAGTAGTTGCTTATAGTACCTCTCTTGTTTTTCCTGAGCTTTTATACTCAACACTCTCTCCCCTTCTTTTCCCCTAGGTTTTAAGAGCAAAGTATCTTCCCTTCCAGACTGCTTCTACCTTCTTTACAGATACCGCTCCTGGAATAACGCCTGTGCTCTACTGCATAGCCAGCTTAAACTACAGTATGTTCCAAGTACATACCACAAATTAGTCTTACTTTGTCTACTGTACAGGATACTTGCATATCACTGAGACCCCCCCCCCCAAGGCTCACCTGTTTAAAAACCTTGTCTCTTTGTATAGGGGGTTACTAAGCTATTGGCCCTGAGGCCCTTATAAGCCTAGCCAAGAGTTTAACCCATGTTTAGACAAGTCAGCACCCACAGCCTCTGCACAGCAGGGACACAGGTGGAATCCCAGGGGTGAATTTTCTGTTTCCCATCCAGTTATCCAGGTTGCACTTAAAAAGGGATAATGAGGTGCTCTGCTTGATGTGGAGAGAGAGCCTATTAGACAGATGGGGGAGTCTCTGGGACACAAATCTGTCCCAACAATAAGTCCTATTGATATCACAGACCAGGTTGAGGTCACGCATATGGGTTGTTCGAGTAAAGCTTGACTTGAGGATATGCAGCAGTCCCATCAAAGTGGGGTCTGAGATTGCTTTGTATACCAGACAGAGGTCACCTCTGAGGATTCTGTATGAAACTGAGTAGAGGGACATGGCTTTTAGCCTATCTGCGTAGGGTAGGTGTTTGAGTCCCTGGATTATCGTGGTGAAGAACCTCTGTGCTCTCTCAAACTGCTGCTTGTGTTTGCGAGGTACATGCCGAAGGGGACGTTATACTCAATAATTTACCTTATAAGGGACGAATACAGGGCTCTTAAGACCTCTTTGTCCCTGGATGAGGTACCCTTACTTATGAGGTGGGACATGTAGAAAGCTTTCCGTACAATGGAAGCAACATGGTGGTCAAAAGTCAGGTTGCTATCAACCTGGGTGCCCAAATTCCTTACTACTGATTCTGTACTTAGGATGTTGTTATTAACCTGATAATATGTGGGGACATCACTCTCCCCAAATGGGATGATGATGCAGTTTTTGGCATTCAGCGTGAAGCCATGTTTCTGGCACCAGTCATTAGTCTGAGTGAGACCCTCTTGGGAGGACAACCACATCACTTGGGGAATTGATAACTGCACCCAGCTTGCAGACAACTGCACCCAGCTTGCAGACATCTGCAAACCTGATCAGCCATAGCTAAGCCCACTGGTTTTGGCCTGCACCTCAGAGAAGTATATCATGAATAACCGAGGCCCCAAGACCGATCTCTGGGGTATGCCACTCATTATGGGTCTACTGCTTGAGGTGGCTTCCCCTACTTTGATTAAGTAGATTCTATCAGTGAACCAGTTTGCTACCCATCTGGTATCATATGGATTGATGCCTAGTTGAGAGAGTTTATCTACTATGCCTGAGTGGGGAATAATGTTGAAGGATTTGGCCAGGTGAAGGTAGGCAATGTGCACTGTCTTCCCCTCATCAATGGCATTGGTGACTGTCTCAAAGTCAACCAGATTTAACAGAAATTACCTCCCATTAACAAAGCCGAGTGTTTGGAGGTTGCCAATGTCCCTGTTAATGAGGTCCATGATAATCAGTTCTATGGCCTTGCAGATCAGGCTAGTTAGGCTGATGGCTCTATAATTTCCTGGATTGTTGGATGCTCCACCTTTGTGTAAAGGGGTGACAGTGGCCATCTTCCACTCGGCTGGAACAAAGCCAGTACTCGGGCTTTGGTTGAATAGGGTGCCAAATGTTGCTGCACGTTTATGCCTGAGTTCATGTAGGATGCAGCCTGGGATGTTATCGCGTCCCATGGAGGCTGTATTATTTGCCTTTGAGAGGGTAGTGATGACCTGTTCACTAGAGATAAGGGATGGGGGGTAGGTACTGTGGATGTCCTGATTTATTGATAGGGAGACAGAGGGGAGAAGTTTTCGGTGAATCTGTCAGCCAGTAGATTGGCTATATCTACAGCATTTGTGTATGTGGTGTCCTTGACCACCAGTTCTGAACAGATCTGGGTGCTTCCTTTGAGATTACGGACATATGTGAAGAAGGCTTTATGATTGTCTCTAGTAGATGTGGCCAATTTGGACTCAAAGTTGGCTTTAGAGGATTTCACTAGTGTTCTTATTTGCTTGTTCAGGCTAAGGAGAGATTGCTTCCAATTGGGCACCTGCTCCTTCTTGGTCCTGAACAGTCATTTTTTCCTTTTGTTATATAGTTTATTTATTGCAGATGTCCACCAAACAGATTTACTCTTCCTTGCAGAGGATGAGTTGGTCCTGTCAGGTATTCCTGATTCCATGCATCTATATAAATGCTTGTATAGTACTTTGGTGTAGATTTGGGCATTGGTGCCAGTTCCTCCATTGGGGAAGGGGGCTGTGAAGCTGTTTATACCATCCCTCAGGATGTTATAATCAGCTTTGGAGAAGTTTTTTTGTTTGACCCTAGCTAGAGGGTGGTCAGGGGAGATGGTGACTTTGAAAGTGACCGCTTTATGGTCTGATCTTACCAGGGAGGATGATACTTTAAGGGTTTTGCAGTGGTTACTCATGTTGGTTAATACAAAGTCCAAGATATTATCACTTCTTGTGGGGGTATTGACTAGCTGTTCCAAGGTATTTGCATTAATAAAATTGAGGAATATCTGGGCATTTGTGTTCTAACATGAGTAGTTTTTCCAGTCTGTGGTTGGGTAATTAGTCACCCAGGTTCAGGGTAAAGGGTTGAATCTTGATAGATTTGAAGAGGTCCAGATAGGTGGAGTGAGCATCTTGAGTCAAATTTTGGGGCCTGTAGCTAGCTATAATTTGAATAGGGGTCTTTTAAATGGTTAACTGCACCTGGAGTGTCTTCTGTGTGTCATACTGTTTGACCAGCCTGGAGTTGTGTGTGTCTAATATATATTGAAAAGCCACCTCCTTTGGCTTTGCTGATCACATTTTGGGGTCTAAATGTATGATAGGATGAGTAACCAGGTAAGGCTGGGGTGCTCTCCAAAGCTTTGAACCAGGTTTCTGTGACTGCACGAATGTCAACATCTTCCAGGGTTAAGAATGATTGCAATGAGTGCAGTTCCATATTTAGACTCCTAGCGTTTAGCAGCATGACCTTCAATTTGCGTTTTGTTGAAATTTTTATGTTGGTAGTATCGACCTCATGACTTTTCCTAAAAAAAGGCACTATGGGAGAGGCAATAGCCTTTGCCAGAAGCTTGAAGCTCAAGTGAGAGAGATGTAGGCCATCTCTAGCAAAGCATTGTGGTCTGTCAGTCATATCTTACATGGCTGTCAGGCACTGGATCCCCCTGGAATGACACTAGAAACTAAGCCAATTGTTAAAGTCAATCATTTTCTGTTTGTATTGAGGCATCATTCTGGGTGATAGTAGAATACTGCTTAAGGCTAGAGAAATACCTGCCTAGGAGAACACATTCAGCGAGCTCAATCATGTCTGTCTTCATGAAGTCCAGGGAGGTATGATTCAAGTCGTTCATGCCATCATGGACTATGACAGAGTCATAACAGCACCTGTTGTTGAGAGGCTTGAGTGAGTGTGTGATATGGTGGATTCTGGTACTTGACAAACGACTAACTGACTTTCTCCTTATCGGCCTGGTGAGAGGCAAATCTGTGTATCTCACAATGGAGTCTCCTATAACTAATATGTTGGGTTTATGGTTAGGCCTTAGTGGTTGCAAGACACTAGTGTGTGGACTATGCATGGTATGTGGTGTGGAAGGTTGTGGAGTTCTCATGTGTTTTTGCCTCTGAGGTCTCCTTTGTTTGGGTTTGTTTTTGTTAAAAACCTTCACATATTTGGGGGGGTGTGTTGTGTAGATGTGGGTGGTGTTTGAGGTGTAGTGATTGTGTTGACAACCTTCTCAGTGCCAGATATACTGGCTTGTGAGGGAGAGAGCATAGACTCTAGCTTCTTTATGTAATTGCATCTCTCACAAATTGTGTTCCTAGATGGTAGTAGTAGGTGGTTGTCTGTGTACATGAGGCAGTTGCTACACTGTCTCAGGATGCCCATATCAACCAGGCTGGCAGGAGAAACTGTAGGAAATTGTCCATCCATATTTGTTAGAATCTGAGGGAGAGAGGCCAGGGAGAGCTTAAGGGGGGTAGGTCTAAAGCCCAAGTGCTTAAACCAAAACTAAGAGGCTTAGAACATAAAATTTAAACAGGCTAAAAACAAGCGGTAATCAATGCAGCAGAGAAGATGCAATCGAACATTTTTAATGAGCCAGTAGCAGAAATAACAAGATTAAGTGATAGAGTAGAAAGAGGAAACACAAATACTGTAAAAGCAGATTATTTTATTAATTATTATATTATTATTATATATTATTATTATTATTATTATTATTATTATTATTATTATTATTATTATATATTATATTTTATTATTTTATTAAGTTTATTTTTTTTTTTTTTTTTTTTTTTTAGTAAAGTGGAAAGGAGATAATTCAAGGTTAAGAAACTAAGGGGAGTTGGCCTTCCCAAATGTTCTCTCTCTGTATTAGGTAACCGGACTGAAAGGAGTGTCTCAGATCAAATTTACAGCGGGGGCGGGCAACTGCAAAGCTACCAAGTATAAGAACAAGACACCAATAGGTTCATATGTGTGTACTAGGCTAGTGGCCCTAGAGCCTTTACAAGCCTAGCCCATAGGATTACCCTAGCATTGTGCCACCCAACCTTAGCTCCCAGTGCCTATGTCAAGTAAAGCCACTGGAGTGATCCCTGGGGTGAATTTTCTATTTCCCATCCACTCAAGATTTCTCTTGAAGAGGACCACTGAAGTGCACTGCTTGACATGTATGGGAAGTCTGTTCCATAGCATGCTTAGTCTCTGGGTTATGAACCTGTCCCTCCAGCATGTTCTGTAGATTGTGGTAATGAGGTTGAGGTTTTTGGAGCATGTGGTGCGGAGGGATTGGGATTTCTTTAGATGTAGCATTTCTAACAGAGCTCGGTCAGACATGACTTTGTAAGTCAAGCAGAGATCGCCTCTAAGTAGGCAATATGAGATGGAGAATAGTTGGAGTTTTTTAGTCTGTCCATGAAGGGCAAATGTTTAAGGCCTAAGATCCTTTTTGTGAGGTACTTTTGCGGCCTCTCCAGTTGTTGCAGATGTTTAGTGAGGTATATGCCAAATGGGGCATTGTCCTCAATGATTGGCCTGATGAGGGAAGAATAGAGGGAGAGAATGACCTCTTTATTCCTGGATGCAAAACCCTTAGTAATGAGATGTGCCACATAGAAGGACTTTCAGTCCACAGTGGCAATGTGGTGGTCAAAAGAGAGGTTCATGTCAACCTGTGTTCCCAGATCTCTTATAAATCTTTCTGTATTCAGTGGACTACCATTGATGTGGCAATTCATGGGAACTAGGTTTTTCCCAAAGGGGATGATGGCACATTTTTTGACAATGAGCTTAAGGCCATGGTTCTGAGACCAGTCATTGGTCTGTGAGGCCTTTCTGTAGGATGTCAACATCAATTGGGAGTTAATAATAGCTCCCAACTTGTAATCATCTGTGAACTTTGTCAGCCAGTGTCCCTTTGTGTTGGCCTGGACTACAGAGAAGTAGATAACCAAACAGGAGAGGACCCAGGACCGAACCCTGTGGGACTCCACTCGTGACTGGTCAGCAGTCTAACTTGGAGTCATTTATTTTCACACTGTGGGTTCTCACCTGTGAGCCAGTTTGCAACCCACCTAGTGATATAAGGGTTGATGCCTAGCTTAGTGAGTTTTTCTATGATTCCTGAGTGGGGAATGATATCAAAGTCCTTGGACAGATCGAGGTAGGCTGTATGAACCACCTTGCCTTCATCCACAGCTCTGGTGACTTACTCAAAGAAGTTGACCAAGTTGAGCAGGCATGATATACCCTTCACAAAACCAAACTGTGTGGGATCCAGAGTTTGGAGATTCCCTATATCCTTGTTTATTAGGTCCATGAAGCGTTCTATAGCTTTGCATATCAGACTCGTCAGGGTCTGTAGTCACTCCTCCTTTGTAGAGAGTTTTTACTGTAGCAGTGCACCATTCGGTAGGGACAAAACCTGAGGTGAGGCTGTGATTGAACAGGGCACACAGGTGAGGTGCCGGTTCATAGGTAGGTACTAGGCTATTGGCCCAAGGGCCTATGTAAGCCTAGCCAACAAGGTTCCCTGGCTTACGCCACCCAAGAAAGTTATTTTCATGTACCACTGTCGAGCAGAGACACAGAAGTGATCCCTGGGGTGTATTTCCTATTTCCCATCCACTCAAGACTTTTCTTGAAGAGTGCTAATGAAGAACTTTGCTTGACATAGATGTGCAGCCTGTTCCAGAGTATGGGAAGTCTCCGGGACAGGCATCTATCCCTCCAGCATGTCCTGTTTATTGTGGTGATGAGGTTTAGGCCCCTAGAGCATGTAGATCACAGGAATTGGGATTTCTTTAGGTGTAACATGTCCAACAGCACTGGGTATGACGTAGCTTTAAATGTTAGGCAGAGATCTCCTCGGAATAGGCAATATGCTACGGAGTAAAGCTGGAGTTATTTGAGGCAGTCAGTGTAGGGCATTTGTTTGAGGCCAGTAATCCTCTTTGTGATGTACTTCTGTGGCCTCTCCAGCTGCTGGAGATGTCTTGTGAGGTACATTCCAAAAGGGGCATTGTACTCCATAGTGGGTCTAATGAGTGTTGAGTAGAGGGGAACAATGACCTCTTTTTTTCCTGGATGAGAACCCTTTTATGATGAGGTGTGCCACGTAGAAGGACGTCTGACTACTGTGCTGATATGACTACCAGAGGAAAAACATCTGTCCACCTGGGTCCCAAGGTCTCTTATCACACATTCGGTGTTAAGTAGATTGCTGCCTATGTGCTAGGTCATGGGTACAGAGTTTTTAGCAAAGGGGATGACACTGCACTTTTTGGCATTGAGCTTGAGGCCATGGCTCTGACACCAGGCATCTGTCTCAGCGAGGCCCTTCTGTAGGATGTCCACATCATTTGGGGACTTGACTATGGCTCCTAGTTTGCAGTCATCTGTGAACTTTGTTAGCCAGAGGGCTTCTGTGTTAGCCTGTACTTCAGAGAAGTAGATACCAAACAGGAGAGGTCCCAGAATGGAACCCTGTGGTACTCTGCTTGTCACTGCTTTGAGGTCAGATTTGGAGTTTGCAACTTTTACAGTGTGGGTTCTGTCAGTGAGCCAGTTGGCAACCCATCTTGTGATGTAGGAATTTATACCTAATTTAGTGAGTTTAGCTATAATTCCAGAATGTGGGATGGTGTTGAAAGCCTTGGCAAGGTCAAGATAGGCTGTGTGAACCACCTTAACCTCATCTATGGCTTTGGTGACTGCCTCAAAGAAGTCAGTCAGGTTCAGGAGGCATGATTGGAGGTTACCAATGTATTTGTTTTTGAGTTCCATGATGATACATTCCATGGCCTTGCAGAACAGGCTCATCAGGCTAATAGGTCGATAGTTCCTGGGATCAGTGGAGGTTCCCCCTTTGTAGAGTGGGATAACTGTTGGTGTGCACCATTCAGTGGGCATAAAGCCTGATGCAAGGCTATTACTGAACATGGTGCTTAAGTGGGTAGCCAGTTTATTCTGAAGTTTGTGTAAAACGCAGCCTGGGATGTTGTCCTGGCCCATGGATGCTGTGTTTTTGGCTTTAGAGAGTGCAGCTTTTACCTGCGTAGTTGTGATAGCAGGGACTCTGCATTCTTCCTGTGTAGATATGGGCCCTTTGGGGGGGGGGCTAAAGTTAGCATGGGGGTGGGGGGGTAAAGTTAGCACTGAACCTATCTGCCAGGATGTTGGCAATATCAGTTGGTTCTGTAATTTTCGTGCCAATGTGCTGTAACTCAGATCAGATCTGGGTGTTGCCATCGAGATTCTTGACATAGCTATAGAATACTTTGTGGTTGTCCTTAGAATTAGTGGTGATTTTGTTTTCATAGCTAGCTTTGGAGAATCTTATAAGGGATCTCAGCTTCTTACTGAGGCTGACCAGGGAGCTCCTCCACTCATGGGATTTTACTCTTTCTTTTGCAACAGTTTCTTCCTTCTGTTGTACAGTTTGTTTATGGCAGAGGACCACCAGATTTGCTTCCTTTTTTTGGAGGATAGCATCTTGGTTCTGTTTGGGATAGCACGATCCATGCACTCGTGTAAGTGCTTATAGAGTGCATTTGTGTAGGATTCAGCAGTTGTTCACTGTATTGTCCATCTGAATGGGTGTCATGAAGTTCACCACTTCTGTCTTAAGAAGCATGAAGTTGGCTTTGGAGAAATTTTTTACTGTGGTTTCCTTAATGGGGGGTGAGGGCGAGATGTGGATATCAAGGCTGATTAGCTTATGGTTGGATCGGACCAATGAGGAGTTGACTTCAGGTGTGGAACACCGGTCACTCATGTTGGTAATGACTAGGTCTAGGATATTGTTGCCCCTGGTGGGGGTTTGGATAAGTTGATCCAGGGCATTGGAGTTTATGAATTCCAGAAAGCGTTGAGCTAAAGAGTTGGTACACGAGTAGTTTTCCCAGTTAATGGTGGGGTAGTTGAAGTCACCCATTATTAGGGTGTTTGGTTGAACCCTAATATTTTCCAGTACATCAGGAAAAGAGCAGTGGGAATCCTGGGGCATGGTGGGGGATCTGTAGCAAGCTACAATTTGGATTGCAGTTTTTCCCAGAGTTAATTGCACTTGGATAACCTCGGATGCATTATGCTGAGCAACTAGCCTGGAGGTGTGGATATCCTTAATGAATATGGACACAACTCTGACTTTTGGTGTTTCGGTCCATGTTACATGGCTGAAAAGTGTAGTATGAGTTATAGCCTGGTAGTGCAGGGGTGTTCTCTGGAGCCTTGAACCAGGTCTCCGTCACTGCACAGATATCAATGTTCTCCATTTTAAGGAGTGCCTCAAGTGAGTGCATTTTGAGATTTAGACTTCTAGCATTGAGAAGCATTGCCCTCAGTTTTTGCTTGCCTGTTCCTGTTACTGTGGTGAATTTGTTATTTGAACCGTGCCTAAAAAAGCCACTATAGGGGCAGCAAGAGCCTTAGCCAGTATCCGGAATCCCAGGGGTGACGGGTGCAGGCCATCTGTGGCAAAGCATCATGGTCTGTCGACCATGTCATCCCAAGCAGACAGATACTGGATCCCCTTAGAATGACACCAGAAGCTTAGCCAATTGTTAGTCAATCATTTTGTCCTTGTACTGTGGTATCATTCTGGGTGATGGCAGAATGCTATTTAGGGCTAGGGTCATACCTGCTTAGGCTACAAGATCGTAGAGCTCTTCCATGTCTCTTCATGTAGTCCAGGGAGGTACATCTCAGGTCATTCACACCAACATGGACAATGACAAGAGTCATATTTGTACTTGTTGTGGAATGACCTGAGTGCGTGGGTTATGTTAGTGGATCCTAGCACCCGACAGACAGCTGACAGTAACCTTCTCCTTGTTTAGCCTGGTGAGTGGGACATCAGTGTGCCTGACTATAGATTCACCTATGACTAGTGTGTTGGGTATGTTGTTTTGCCTTATTGGCTGTGGTTGAGTGGCACACTGAATCTGTGGGCTATGTGTCATTTGGGTTGTGTTGGGGGATGGAGGTTGCTTGCATTTCTGCTTTGGGGGTCTCTGTTGCTTAGACAGATTATTATTGAGAGTCTCCGCGCGAATGTTTTAGTGTTAGTATGTGTGGATTTTGGTGGTGTAGATTTAGTGAGACTATGTGATGAGTGTGGTGTGGTGCAAATGTTTACCTTCTCCACATGACTGTCAAGTTCAGTCTTGGTTGGAGAGAGCTTTACCTCCAGTTTGGATAGATAAGTGCATCTCTCACATGTAGTGTTGGGTGGTAGGAGGAGAGGGTTGTCTGCGTACATGAGGCAATTTCTACATTGCCCCAAGATTCCCAGATTCATCACATAGACAGGAGAGAACACTGGGAGCTGACCCTTGGACATGCCTGAATAAAAAACTATTTTCCTCTAGATAAGTGAGGAAAGTGAGTACAAGAGCTGTTTTTCTCTAAGCAAGTGAGAAAAGTAAGTACAAAAACTGTTTTCCTCTAGGTAATGAGGAAGGTTGAGTGCTATAGTAATTAGTAGCTTATTTAGTGCTTACAAGTTCTGAACAAGTGCTGAGCATGAATAAGCAAATTTAAGTGCTAAAACTAAGAATCTGTATCTGCACTAGATGAGTTACAGGACAGAAACAAGTGCAAATGCAGGCTTTCAAATCAGAAAGTTGAGAGAGATGGAAGAGATTGCCCAGAAGGACAATAACTACAATTACTGGGCCAGAACCACTCCTTATGTGGTAGACAGGTTACCTAGTGCTTACCACTCCCACTGATAAGCTAGAAGGTTTCCCTCCAACACAGAAAGGCTTCGGGGGCTCAGCAGCTTACATACAGTCCTGGATACAGCAAATCTGTATCTGGAACACTAGTTACAGGAAAGGTAGGAAACAGGCTTACAGTTTTTTTTTTTTTTTTTTTACAGAAATGTAGTAAAAACAATTCAAATGCAGTGCAAGCTAGCACACCTGAGTATGTAGCAATATTAGACCAAACACAGTTTAAAAAATGCAATTAAATTAAAAGGGACTAAAAGCAAGTGCAGAAAGAGTTTATTAGGTAGAAAGTGGTAAAGTGATGGGACGGGGGAGTGTCCCAGATCAAATCTACAGTGGGACGGGCAACTGCAAAAGCCACCAAATTTAAACTACAAACCAAAAATAGGTAGGGTGGGTGGAACAAAACAGTTTCAACAGAGATCTAAGCAACAACTGTCAGTACAAACTCTGAAACCAAAACAATATGCTCAGCTCTGTATATTTGCAGATAGATTGGAAAGCAGTCTCTCAGAACTGGGAGACAACAGTTTCAACAGAGATCTTCACTCTGTAGTTCATGTAGAATACAGCCAGTAGTTCATGTAGAACACAGCCAGGGATATTGTCAAGTCCCATAGAAGCTGTATTATTGGCCTTGGATGGTGCTGTTTTAACCTGTGCAGCAGTAATACTGTTTGCCTGGCAATCTACTGGTATTGTGACTGGTCCCTTGGGGGGGGGGGGGTAAAATTGGCACTCAATCTGTCTGCCAGTATATTGGCAATATCTGTTGGCTTAGTATAGAAGGTACCATTGTGCAGTATCTCAGAGCAAATCTGGGTATTGCCATGGAGATTCTTTACATAACTATAGAAGACCCTGTGTTTGTCTTTAATATCTGCTGCAATTCTGTTTTCATAGCTAGCTTTAGATGATTTGATGAGGGATCTCAACTTTTTGTTGAGGCTGATAAGGGAGTTTGTCCAGTCTTGGGACTTCACCTTATTCCACATCAGTTTCCTCCTTCTGTTGTAGAGTTTGTTTATGGCAGGGGACCACCAGATTGGCTTTCTTTTTTTGAAGGACTGCATCTTGGTTCTACTGGGTATGGCAAGATCCATGCATTTGTGTACATGTTCGTACATTGCACTGGTGTATGCACTGGTGTATGATTCCACGGTCATGCAACTGATCTCCATTTGAATGGGTGCAGCAAAGTTAGCCACCTCTGTTTTTAGGAGCTCAAAGTTAGCTTTGGAGAAGTTTTTTTATGGTGCTTACCTTTGCCTGGGAGGTGGGAGGAATGTGGATTTCCAAGGTGATTAGTTTGTAGTCTAATCTAACCAGGGAGGAGTTGACTATTGGTGTAGAGCAACGGTCGCCCATGTTAGTAATGACCAGGTCAAGGATGTTGCTACCTCTCATGGGGGTAAGAACGAGCTGGTCTAGGGCATTGGAATTAATGAATTCCAGGAAACATTGGGCAAGTGTACTGTTACATGAGTAGATTTCCAAGTTAATGGGGGGGTAGTTGAAGTCACCCAGTATGAGAGTGTTTAGGGTGGACCTTAATATTCTGCAGGGTGCTTAGGAACATGGAGTGTGAGGCTTGGGACATGGTTGGGGACCTATAGCAGGCTGCAACCTGTCTTACCCAATGTTAACTGCACCTGAAGTATCTCAGATGTGTTATGTTGGGCTACCAGTCTGGAGGTGTGTGCATCCTTTATGAATATGGAAACACCACTGTCTTTGGAGCTTCGGCCCAAGTTCTGGGGCTGAAAGGTGTGGGATGAGTTATAACCTGGTGTAGTGCAGGGGTGCTTTCTGCTGCCTTGAACCAGGTCTCTGTTGCGGCACAAATGTTGATGTTCTCCATTTTAAGGAGTGCTTCGAGCAAATGCATTTTGACATTTAGACTTCTAGCATTGAGCAGCATGACCCTCAGATTGGATTTGTTTGTAGCTGTTACAGTGGTAATTTGGTCTATGGAACACTGCCTAAAAAAGGCACTATAGGGGTGGCAAGAGCCTTGGCCAGTATCCGGAAGCCCAGGGATGACAGATGCAGGCCATCTCTGGCAAAGCATCGAGTTCTGCAAATCATGTCATCCCAGACAGATACTGAATTCCCTTAGAATGACACCAGAAACTTAGCCAGTTGTTGAAATCAATCATTTTCTGCTTGTACTGTGGTATCATTCTGGGTGATGGTAGGATGCTGCTCAGGGCTAGGGATATACCCGCCTGGGCTACATACTCTGAGAGCTCCTCCATGTCTCTCTTCATGTAGTCCAGGGAGGTACGTCTCATGTCATTTACACACACATATACAATGACAGAGTCATATTTGTACCTGTTGTTGAGAGACCTGAGTGGGTGCATTATGTTGTGGATCCTAGTGCCTGACATGCAGCTGACTTTTGCTTTCTCCTTATTCAACCTAGTGAGTGGGACATCAGTGTGCCTCACTATTGAGTAACCTATGACTAGTGTGTTGGGCATGCTGTTTTGCATTAAGGACTTTGGTTGAGTGGCACACTGTTTAGGAGAGTTATGTGTCTCATGATTAGTGTTGTGTTGTGGTGGTAGAGTGTGTTTCTGCCTTGGAGGTGTCTGCTGTTTGGGTACATTTTTATTGAGAGGCTCCGCAAAGGTGTGTGCAGTTTGTGTTTTTATGTAAAGGAAGTGCTGGTAAGTATTCTAGAGGGCTATCTGTTCCATGTTGTGTGGTGCAAGTGTTGACTTTCTCCTCTTGACCAGCTATTCCAGTCTTGGCTGGAGAGTGCGTGGCTTCCACTTTGGATATATAAATGCATCTCTCACAAGTCTGAGTGTTGGGAGGTAAGAAGAGAGAATTGTTAGCGTACATGAGGCAGTTGCTATATTGCCTCAGGATTCCCAATTTCACCAGATTAATAGGAGAAAGCAAAGTGAACTGACGTTTAGATATGCCTGAAGGGGTGGACATTAATAATAAGTACTGGAGCGGTTTCCTTGTATTAGATTGTGTGTTACAATAATTGCTACAAGAAGTCTGGTAAAGTGCTAGATTAATAAGCTAAGTGCAGGAGAGGAGAGAACTAGTAGAATTAAGGGAGAAATTGAAGAGCAGATTTTGGCACCACTCAGAAGCTTACAAACAGTCCTGGATACAGCAAATATGTATCTGGACTAGACTAGTTACAGGAAAGGTGGGAAATGAGCACAACTGTGGGCTTTTAAACCAGAAAGCTGAAAGAGATGGAAAAACTGCCCAAACAGCCAATATACTACAATTTCTGGGCCAGAAATTACTCCTCTTGTGGTAGATAGGCTACCTAGTGTTTACCACTCTCACTGATAAGCTAGAAGGCTTCCCTCCAGCACAGAAAGGCCTGGGGGGCTCAGAAGTGTACAAACAGTCCTGTTAACAACAAATCTGTATCTGGACTAAACTAGTTACAGGAAAGGTGGGAAGCAAGCTTAAAATTTAGATTTTTTTTTAGTAAAGTGTAAAGGGAGGAAGGAGGAGCAGAAGATAATTCAAGGTTAAGAAACTAAGTGGGGTTGGCCTTCTCAAATATTCCCTCTGTATTGGGTAGAACGAGCTAATGACACTAGGCTGGGAGGAGTTTCCCAGATCAAATGTACAGTAGGGATGGGCAACTGCAAAGCCACCTAGCTAGAAAATATTTACAAACAGTGTGACAGTAAAAACCATATTGATCGGGCCCTGTTAGGCAGAAAATTTTAGCACAACTGTGCAGATCAGTTTATAGCTATAAAATACAGTAAAAAGTATGCAGCAGACAATAAAAGTGCTATAAATATCTATAAGCAATACCTAGTAAAATAAGCAGAAAACAGGATACTTAGTTATATATCACAGATCAGAGTTCTGTTCAGTGCTCTTCCTCCGAGAGAGGGTTTGAAACTATGCTACAACTACTAGCTACACTATTTTAGGCAGAAAAAACACTACAGAAATGTTTATCACAGCAGAAAAACAGCAGTGAGACACTAAATGAAATTTTTAAACGGGTAAAGAAGGAAGGAGACTCTAAAGAATGCTTTTAACTACAAACAAATCAGTTATATGATACACTCCTTGTCAGGAAATCAGAACAAACAAACGGATACTTAACAAATAAAGAGAATTTCCAGTTAATACGTTTCACACAGTGAAACTAGCTAAAAAAGCTTTACAAACAGTGTGGCACTAACAAAAGTGATTTGACAGGCCCTGTAAGGCAGACAATTTCAGTACAATAGTGCAGATTAGTTTATAGCAATAAAATACCTCAAAAAATAGTAGGCAGCAGACAGTAAAAAGTGCTATAAATGGTTAGAGTAAACAATAACTAGTAAAAATAAGCAAAAAAAACAGGATACTTATTGTTATATATCACAGATCAGAGTTGTGGTCCATGCCCCTCCTCCGTACAGCTCAGTGTGAATAAACTGAATTCCTCTCAAAGGCAGGGCCTAAATACCAGAAGGTACAACTACAAACAACTTAAAAAAAATCTCAGAAGGACCAATGAGTGCTTACTCCAAGCCCTAGACCAGCCAACCATAACCAGCAGCAACCAATCAACACAATACTCTCACTACGGTGGAGAAAAGCTTCTGCTAATTCAAGATGGCCTGGGACATGTGCTCAGAACAACCACTGCAAACAAACAAAAAGGCCCAGAGAGAGCAAATCTGAACTGGGACTATGCTACAACTACTAGCTACACTTTTAAGCCATCAGTAAGTTAGTCACGACCCTAGTGCCAACTCTCTTAGTTATCTATACTCTCTTGTTTTCTGTTTGTGGTTTCCTTTTAACTGTTTTTATGTTACTGCGAATACCTGTGTATACTGCACTATAGCATTTTTTCCATCTCTGTCTACACCTCCCCACCTCTTCTACTTACCTGCTGACTCTTACTGTGTGCTCCTTACTGTTTTCCCTCATGGCCTGTTGATTGTTTGTTATTGTGGTGACTGCCATTTCCTGGCCCAACCCGCTCCATTCGCCCTCGCTATTCACAGGCTCACTACACTCCACTACCCACCGCCATTTCCACCCCCCCCAATATAATTTCCTTTACACCTCTCTATTGCCCACCCCATTGCCAACCACGATATGATTTCCTTTATAATCCTCTCCATTGCACAATCCCCTCCTCCACTTTCCACGCTTTCCTATTTTTTGCCACACCCCACTCCTGCATACCTCACTTGACACCAACCACTCCCCCTACTAGTTACTTATCCTTAACTTTCCAACAACCTCTCTTCTAGGCCCAACATTTACCTGCCTCTTAACTACTGATCCTCCTTACTGATGTCATTTTCTTCTATTGCCTTCCCTTCTCCTCCAATACACTCTTACCTCATATAACTCTCCCCTATCTCCAACTTACTATCATCCTGCAAATACTAATACCAAAGTCTTCACACATCCTCTGCAATGTTTCCCTGTCTGCTCATCTATCTTTCCTCTAAATACTTTCCTCCCCAGAATCAAAATATCCCCTTCCCCTACCACCTCTTTACAAAAAAAAATAAAGCACTATCTTACTCCAAGTCTAAACCACCCCTCTCCCTCCTTCTCACATGCTGAACTCCTGACAGCTGACGTTAAACTTAACAATTACACCAATATCACAGTCATAGCTATCTACATTCCTCCTGGAGATAACATTACCCTTCTAGAAAACATTCTCTCTTACCTTTCTCAAAACATCCACAATGAAACTATTCTTCTTGGGGATGTAAATATTAACTGGCTAACTCTTCAGTCCCCAAACACTACTTCATGCATCAACTTACATGGCTTTGTACAATTTATCTCAACCTCCACCCATACAAACAAATCACATACCTCCAGCTCTCTCATTGATTGGATTTTAGTCACAGATCCCCACAAATGCCATAACCCTGAGAGCCTACCCGACTCCCTAAGTGATCACTCCCCTGTGAAAGTTCTTAGATACACTCCTCATTTCACTAGGCCTCACTGATACATAACCTGTCACAAACTATTCACCTTCTGTCCTGAGACTTTTAATGCCCTCCTCTCCAGGATAAACTGGACACATCTAACCTATCTCCCCCTTGATGAAGCTGTCCACTCTTTCAGCTCTACTTTCCTTAACTCTCTTGCTCCACCCCACACTGTTTGCATCAAATCTAATATATTCCCTTGGCTTACCAATGCTACCCACACCCTAATGAAAATTGGAGACAGGGCATGGAAAAGGTGGGTAAAAACTAAGCTCCTTTCCCATTTGCAAAAATATAAATAACTACAAAATTAGACAAATAAAAACACCTCCACAAAGATGAAAAAGAACTACTTTAACCCCCCCAACAGATCCCAAGATATTTTGGAAATATATAAACCACATCCTGCACCCTGGTAACCCTTCCACTCCCAACTCCTGCCCAAACAGCTCACCAGAAGAAACTGCTACCTCATTCAATTCCTATTTCATTGAATCCATATCTAAGTTGATAAATTCCTTCCCCTCTGCTACCAACTCAACTAACGTTTCCAAATCCTCTCCTACTCTCAACTCCTCTACCACTTTCTCTAACAACTGTACCCACTAACTATATAAAATCCTTGCTCTCTAAACTTAAACCCTGCTGTGCTTCTGCTGACAACCTGCCTTCCTATTTCCTACTAATTGCTGCTGAATCCCTTACCCTCCCTGTATCAATCCGAATAAATCGCTTCATCTCAGACTCTAAGGTCCCATCTCTCTGGAAAGAATTCCACACCATACCCAATTACAAAGGGGGTAACTCCATTGACATTACAAACACCAGACCCATTGTTATTCTCTCAAAAATACTGGAAAAATGTATACAAAAGCAAATCATAAAATACCTTCTACAGGAAAACTTGTTCACTCCTGCACAGCATGGCTTTCGCCCTAAACACAGCAATACAACTGCCCTTATATCCTTCATTAATACTATTTCTCTAGCCAGAGACAATAATAAGTTGGTCTCCTGCCTATTCCTTGACCTTTCAAAAGCCTTTGATATGGTCTCTCACCCTCTTCTGCTGAACAAACTGTCTAACCTAAACTTCTCTGCCTCTACTACTAACTGGTTTTCCAGCTATCTCACTAACCATCTACAATCGGTGAGATGGCTCTCAGCTCTCTGGCCTCCTCTACATGTCAGAATGAGAGTTCCCCCAAGGATCTATCCTTGGCCCATTACTATTCAATATATTCATTAATCTACTCTACCTCTCCTGTCCGCAGTCATCCTTTGTACAATACGCAGATGTCTCCACAGTCATCACCATCACAAATACTCCCCCTGACCTTCTCTGCAACTCGAGCATCTTTTAACTAAGTCGAATCCTGGCTCTGTGACAACCAGCTAACTCTTAACCCTAAAAAGACAAAACTCTTACTGTTTCTCCCAACGAACTTCACCCACCTTAAATCTGCACTTTCTGTACTGTTCCTAAATAACACCCCCACTAATGTTGACCCCAGTACAAAACTACTAGCAGTAATGACAGGTGACCCAACTCAAGTTTGATCTACATGTAAACATGTAAACAACTGCATCAAAACAACACACCAAAACCCTGGCCTTCTTTATTCAAATAAAAAGTTTCTAACTAACAAAGCAAAATAACCCCCTCTCATGTGTACCTCCTACCTAGCCTTCTATATAGCTGCCAAATTCTTACCAATCTTAACTCCACACTACTAACTAAACGAGACTCTACCTACAGCAAGGTTGCCAGATTTGCTGCACACCAAACTTATAAATCGCATCATTGTCTTTCACTAAGATACCTAAACTGGCTGGAACTACCTCACCAGCTTCTACTCTGTCGACTACAAATAATTCACTCTGTACTATACCTGAAATCCTTCTGCCCTAGCCGATCTCCCCTCATCTCTCAATATTCCTCCACTAGGTCCCTACGTAGCTCTGGCCTTACCTACTACAAATATACAAACCTAAGACTAAAATCAGCTGCAACCTCTACAGCTACAATCCTACCATATCATGGAACAAATTACCACTAGAAGTCAGGTCCCTCAAAACATCCAAATCAATTTAAAACTACTACTAGAGTACCTCGAAACTCACTGGTCCTGCCTCTACACTCCTCCTCCCTGATCTAGCCCATTAATTCATATGTAATCACCAAAACTTCAAACCTTTTTGGCTTGTAAACCTCTTCAAAGTAGCACTCCTCTTCTCCACCTCTTATCTCCATTTCTAATGTCGCATATCTCATGGAATAACTACTTGCACTATGAACTCTTTTCACTGTTTATTGAAAATCTTTGTATCAAATAGTTACTCTTGTATGCTTATTATGTTTTCCCCACGATTATTTTTCTGATGAAATGTGTTCCATTGTATGTATACATTGTAACCCACTGACACAGTTAACAATAAAATTCTAAAACTGTGGAGATTTTCTCCCTGGGCCTCCACTGTAAAAGGGCTACTTAGCTCAGTCGGACTAACCTAGTCAACAAATGTAAAATAAAATAAATAAAATAATAAATAAATGTGACAAGCTTTTAATGATCTAATTAGTGTTTTAATTATATAAATTGAAGATAGTTTCCATTGAAAGGGGAACAAAACTGCTTAACTGTGAATAAAGTTTTGGATAAGAGTTTTGCTTGACTACCTATTACTGCCCACAGGGGTTTGGGTGATTTTTATTTTATAAGTTTATTGGTGTGTGTTATTTTGTGGTTTATAGACACAAAGCAGACCAAACACATATGGTACTTAATTAGATATGACAGATACTATACTCACTTATGTTACCCCACATATATATAGGTACACTGTTGAGCATAGCAAAAGTATTATATAAGTTTGATGCCACATATAGTAGTGAGATGAAAGGAGGAGCATTTTGTGTTAATTAATACTCACAGTAGGATATGTGGTATTGCACATTACAATACTTTAACTAAGGTATAGCATATTGCACAAAGGATAATTGCACTGATGATTAATATTGCACTGAAAAAGAGATACAAGAGAGATAAAAATGATGGGTAAAAAAAAGAAACACAAGTAAGAGTTTAACATTGCACTATATGGTGTCCTCCAGTAGTAGGGGAGGTAGCAGGAAATGATGTAATGGAATAATTAGTATAATTGTATATAAGATTTGAACAGGCAGCATAATGTTATTCTGAAGAAGTCTGATTATTGACAAAAGCGCTAAATGTGTATTTGTTAGTGAGAAGTTGTCAGTAAATTTATTTTTTATACTTTGGTCTCGTGTTGTTGGACTGTTCCTGCTACTTTATTTTTTTATCAGTGTAAAATTAAGGAAAATATTGTTATTGTAGAAATAAAAATTATAAGGTTAGAGGTGTAGTTATTGTTAGATAATGTCAGATTCAAATGTTATATTGGAGAGATTTTGTAGTTTGAGAAGGAAAAGGAGGGAGAATCTCTTATCTTAAAACTTAAGCAGTAGTAATTATAGCTAATTATTGTGATAAGTGATTAAACTATTGTTCTTCAATATTTAGTACATGAATTATTCCAGATAAATGTTAGACTTGTTAAATTTACTGAAAATTATTTTGAGATGGATTCTAACTGAATGGCTGGTAGGGTATACTTCCATAACTTTTCTACAGTTACAAAGGACAAAGAGTCATTGTGAACATTATTTGGTTTAAATTGTTAGTAGCTAATATCAAATGAGGGATTTTAAAGGCCTTAATGGACTGTGTTTTTCTATGAGTTTTTCATTTTAAAGAACGTTACATTCATGTAGGCTATAGTGTGTTATTTTCAACAGCGAGTACATTATGATGTTTTGTAGTTCTATCCAGTTCATTTAATGAAACACTAGATGTTGATTACCTTTTTTAGTGTAATTTGATACCTATTTAATTATATTTTGTAAGACAGTTTGATGTATAAAAATGCAGTACTTACACAGTGATGAATATATGAGGATCAGAAATACATTTTTTTGTCTATTGCTAACACTCCTTGATCTGTTAAATTGTATATAGATTTGTATAGCATTCCAAGTTTTTAATCTGTTTTCAACATGGCATAGTGAATACAAAGACCAGATTTCAGATTACTGCCTGTGATAACTAAATCGATATATGTATGTTTCAAATTCTAATATTTTCTTGAGATACAATTTTGAAGTCTGTTCTAATGCTTTGTGCAGATTCTGTACCCAAAAGAAGGAATTTCATATTGTTGGCACTAATATGAATTGGGAATCCATCAACCAGTTTTCAATATTGTACAGAAAATCCTGCTTTGTGTAAATTTACATTAAAGATTTTGATAAACATATAAGTGGAAATCATCGCTATATTGCCCTATTGATTCAATAGTCATCATTTTGTATACATCATTGATAAATATGTCAAATAATAATTGGTTTTGATCTTAAGCACGAGGGACATCTACTGGGATTGTTTAAAAGGTAAGGTAGGTATTTTGACAACATACACATTGTGATGTGTTACTGAGATAGCTGTTGAACCCGTTTATTGTACATTTACATTCATCTAGACTGGTTAATCTTGTTAGCAGTAATTTATCTATCTGAACCTGCCAAATACAGCAGCTTATAGTTGACCTTGGTTATATTATTAATTAACTGTGTTTAAGAAAGTTAGTAAAGCAGTTTCTCTGGTGTGGCTTTGATGGATGACATGTTGACATGATGAAAGTAAATTGCTTTTATTAGACAGCCAAAGAGGTGTTTATGGATGCATGCCTCTAAAACTTTAGAGAGAGTTAAAATAGGTCAAAGGTATAATAATTCTTTTGAAAGACATCTTTTATAGAGAGGAATAATATGCCATTTTCTGTAGTATTGGAATATACTTTTCTTGTATTAGTGTGTTTATCACTATCACAATGACATAAGCAAAAGCTTCTGCAACTATGTAAAGGTATTCTTTGCGTAGGTTGCCTGTGCTATGGTGGTAACTATGTACATGTTGAGACAGAACTGTACTTTTGTATAGTTAGTTTATTTGGCATTGAGAGAGTATATAGATTTATTATTGAGGTTGGTCTTTGTATGAAATGTGAATTTATTTTACACTTAATATTGCAGTTAGTCATGACAGTAAGTTTGGCTGAGATTTTTTCAGGAGTTGTAAAGTTATACAAAATTCAGGAATTATTAGAGATTTATTTTGTAGCAGGATTTAGTGGGGTTAAACATGTTCTCTTATTTTTATGTAACTATACTTGGCTACACAGTTTTTTTATCACTACTGAGTTGATAAATACTGGCCTTTTTCATTTTTTCCATGGATTACCTCTTAGTGTTATCTTATGTTTTGTGCTGATTATTAACCAAAATACAAATATATGTTTGACACTCTAGCAGATACTCATTTACAGTGCATACACATTCCACTGAAGCTCATATGATCAGCTGTCTGTGTGTAATGAGCAGCAGTTCTCATTCAATTTAAGACTACAAGCTACTCCATATGTCAAGCAGCATCTGCTCATGGCAAGAACACATGCTGGAGCCTGTGCAGCAGGGCTCGTGCCGACACATGCTGGAGCCTGTGCAGCAGGGCTCGTGCCGACACATGCTGGAGCCTGTGCAGCAGGGCTTGTGCCGACATGCTGGAGCCTGTGCAGCAGGGCACATGCTGACACATGCTGGAGCCTGTGCAGCAGGGCTCGTGCTGACCACATGTTGGAGCCTGTGCAGCAGGGCTTGTGCTGACCACATGTTGGAGCCTGTGCAGCAGGGCTCGTGCTGACCACACATTGGGGCCTGTGCAGCAGGGCTCATGCTGACCACACGTTGGGGCCTGTGCAGCAGGGCTCGTGCTGACCACACGTTAGGGCCTGTGCAGCAGGGCTCGTGCTGACCACACGTTGGGGCCTGTGCAGCAGGGCTCGTGCTGACCACACGTTAGGGCCTGTGCAGCAGGGCTCGTGCTGACCACACGTTAGGGCCTGTGCAGCAGGGCTCGTGCTGACCACACGGGGCCTGTGCAGCAGGGCTCGTGCTGACCACACGCTGGAGCCTGTGCAGCAGGGCTCGTGCCGACCACATGCTGGAGCCTGTGCAGCAGGGCTCGTGCCGACCACATGCTGGAGCCTGTGCAGCAGGGCTCGTGCCGACCACATGCTGGAGCCTGTGCAGCAGGGCTCGTGCCGACCACACGCTGGAGCCTGTGCAGCCGGGCTCGTGCCGACCACATGCTGGAGCCTGTGCAGCAGGGCTCGTGCCGACCACATGCTGGAGCCTGTGCAGCAGGGCTCGTGCCGACCACATGCTGGAGCCTGTGCAGCAGGGCTCGCGCCGACCACATGCTGGAGCCTGTGCAGCAGGGCCCGCGCCGACCACACGCTGGAGCCTGTGCAGCAGGGCCCGCGCCGACCACACGCTGGAGCCTGTGCAGCCGGGCCCGGGCCGACCACACGCTGGAGCCTGTGCAGCCGGGCCCGGGCCGACCACACGCTGGAGCCTGTGCAGCCGGGCCCGGGCCGACCACACGCTGGAGCCTGTGCAGCCGGGCCCGTGCCGACCACACGCTGGAGCCTGTGCAGCCGGGCCCGTGCCGACCACACGCTGGAGCCTGTGCAGCGGGCCCGGCCGACCACACGCTGGAGCCTGTGCAGCGGGCCCGGCCGACCACACGCTGGAGCCTGTGCAGCCGGGCCCGGGCCGACCACACGCTGGAGCCTGTGCAGCCGGGCCCGGGCCGACCACACGCTGGAGCCTGTGCAGCCGGGCCCGGGCCGACCACACGCTGGAGCCTGTGCAGCCGGGCCCGGGCCGACCACACGCTGGAGCCTGTGCAGCCGGGCCCGGGCCGACCACACGCTGGAGCCTGTGCAGCCGGGCCCGGGCCGACCACACGCTGGAGCCTGTGCAGCCGGGCCCGGGCCGACCACACGCTGGAGCCTGTGCAGCCGGGCCCGGGCCGACCACACGCTGGAGCCTGTGCAGCCGGGCCCGGGCCGACCACACGCTGGAGCCTGTGCAGCCGGGCCCGGGCGACCACACGCTGGAGCCTGTGCAGCGGGCCGGGCCGACCACGCTGGAGCCTGTGCAGCCGGGCCCGGGCCGACCACACGCTGGAGCCTGTGCAGCCGGGCCCGGGCCGACCACACGCTGGAGCCTGTGCAGCCGGGCCCGGGCCGACCACACGCTGGAGCCTGTGCAGCAGGGCCCGTGCCAACAATGTAAATGCAGGCTTGTAAAGAGGCCTAAGGTCAGTAAGCAGGTACAATCGAATGGCACAACAACAAACAGCGCTTCTTTAAAGTTTTGGTGGAATCGTGTCTGGTGGAGTTTCCATGTTTCTACTTTTTTCAACACTTTTTGAAATGTTAGTACAATTAGCTTGAGATATTAACAGAATAAGAAAGTGTGAATACATTGCCAGAACTGAAAAAATGTATACCTATACTTCATCATAAGTGAAAGAAATGTACACCTCTAAGCATTGTCATTATTTACTTAAAGCAAAATTCACCACTTTTCTCCAAAAATCATGCATAATTACAAGAGATTAAGAGGAACAGAGCTAAAATTTAAGTCAAACTCAGGACCATCCATGAAAAGAGACCAGTGGTAAAGGAAACATGAAACAGCAGGACATTGCAGTCTGTGGAGGTAGTGGACACAGGAAATTCAGTAGCATTGTCAAGAATATTGGGACCTAAAACATAGGCAGTAAATGTTTCAGATGAATAATTTGTGATGTATGGGCAGTCATGCAGGTAACACAAGTGTACACATTCGCATAACTTATATGTATTGAAGTAACAATGTGGGGGTAATGAGAAATTATGTACAAAAAACTGTGGACCAATTAAGAAAAATAAGGAAGACCAGTGGACATAATTACCCAAACAAGTACTGATAAGTGAAACAGTAATGGCAGTTGAGGCAGAACATGCATGTTGGCTAGTGCCAGAAGTGGGACAGTTAATTCACCCCAAATCAGTGTGTGTGGTGCAAAGCACAAGGAACTGACACAAATGGAACTATGACTGGCCAGTAACAATATTAGTGTCCTCATGCATTGGCCACTACGTCCATTGTAAAGCCATTGACAGAGCCATGTTACTGGGAACATTTTCAGAGGTTTTTGTTACAAACAAAGCAATTGGCAATAACTATTCCACAGCATTGATTAGTTAATGTGAATTGTGCTACAAAATGCATCATTATATTTGGCACGCTAATTAGGGAGTACAGCAATTACTGAATGAACCTGAGCTACCCATCCCAAAACCATTATAACCTATGATAACACAGGTCCTATGACACTTTGTGATCACTATGTAGCATGTCACACATCATGTGATACTTTGTGATCACTGTGTAGCATGTCACACATCCCGTGATACTTTGTGATCACTGTGTAGCATGTCACACATCCTGTGATACGTTGTGATCACTATGTAGCATGTCACACATCCCGTGATACTTTGTGATCACTATGTAGCATATCACACATCCTGAAATACTTTGTGATCACTATGTAGCATGTCACACATCCTGTGATACTTTGTGATCACTATGTAGCATGTCACACATCCTGTGATACTTTGTGATCACCATGTAGCATGTCACACATCCTGTGGTACTTTGTGATCACTATGTAGCATGTCACACATCCTGTGGTACTTTGTGATCACTATGTAGCATGTCACACATCCTGTGATACTTTGTGATCACTAGCATGTCACACATCCTGTGATACTTTGTGATCACTATGTAGCATGTCACACATCCTGTGATACTTTATGCTCACTATATAGCGTGTCACACATCCTGTGATACTTTATGCTCACTATATAGCGTGTCACACATCCTGTGATACTTTCAGATCACTATGTAGCATGTCACACATTCTGTGATACTTTGTGATCACCACGTTGGATGTCAGACATCAACATCTGTTGAATAAGCCACTCTGGCCCATAACCACTGTCACCATGTAAACAAAATAATGAAAGATGTACATCAATGGATTAGAACATATGCAATGTAAGTCAAGCTCCTCTTGGCCTGTGCACTAACCGAAGAGACCACTCAAGACTTCATATCACACTTGTCAGACTACACACACTCTTGAAGGGAAATCCTGGGAATGGTGTTTGAATGCATATGGCTTCCATTAAATGTATTACAAAATTTGGTCTGCTTCTCCCCAGTTGTAAAAGTACACAGAAACAAAAATCGTAAACATCAATTGTTAGATTACCAGAGTCCAACACCTGTCTATCTAGGTCCACAATCATGAGACTTGCATATAACTGCTGATGCCATGGAAGAGATAATTAGTGGAGTTATCAGAAAGCATGCACTTGAATTGATGAATTCAATCTTGTGTTTGAAGCCATATGACTCACATAAAATGTGTTTGACTTATCAAAATGATGCAGCCATGCAACCACTCATCCTGTGATGATTTATTCACATCACAGCTGTTGATGAACCTGTTCCTATACAATGCATATCCTCTGTTATACAACCACAGTAGGTAAGACTAGATGGATTTGAACCACTGCATATCTATGTCCACATTCTAAAGAGCTGTGTATGAACTGCTTCTGCCACAGTAGACTTTAAAGTACAGCTATCAGAAAGCACACACTTCAAGGTTTGACTTAAACATTGCTTTGGACTAGTCATGTACCTCCTAATAGATATTTTAAAGAATCAAAATATTTTAGGCATATCCCTGTTTATACAAGTGTCAGTCAACCATATCAGTATCTGTTGCTTTTTTAAAGAATCAAAATATTTTAGGCATATCCCTGTTTATACAAGTGTCAGTCAACCATATCAGTATCTGTTGCTTAATTCTCTGTCACTGTTCTTGAACACATTAGTTATATATTTCCATATTTAATTCACAGTTTAGAGAGCTGTGCATTAACCTCTCACACCACAGTAGAAGTCTTACTACAAAAGTTAGACTGAACATATTTAAAAGTATGACCTCATCATTGTGTGGCAAGGCAATTGTTTGGCTTAAAAGTGAGTGAAAGAGTTGTGGGAAACCTCTTCACATGTAAATATTTCCAATGGGGGAAGTGAACACAAAAGATTTGTTACATAAGCCACCCCTACGTGGCATTATGACACACACACACACACACACACACACACACACACACACACACACACACACACACACACACACACACACACACTAGTTAGTTATTGCCAGATATCAATACCTGCCTAAGTCCACAATCTGGACAATGGTATCAGCTGCTGATGCCACAGGAGAAGTCTTACTACAAGTGTGAGACACATTCAAGGGATGACATCACTATTGTGTTGCAAACTAGTTGTTTGGGCTAAATAGGATAGAAAGATTTGGAGGAGCCATCTCTTTGTATAAATTTTTCTCCTGAGTGGAGGTATGCATACCAGATCACTTTGATATGCGAGTTCTACCTGTCATTACAGTCACACACTCACTTACACTAGTTAGTCATTCCTGGATTTAAACAGCTGCCTTACCAAGTACATTACTGACCAAAACAAGTATTAGCTGCTCACACCACAGAAAAGTCTTGGTACAGGTATGAGACAGAACATATTTGAAGGAATGACCTCACATGTGTGTTGCAAAGCAGATGTTTGGGCTAAAAGGGACTGATATTGTTTGGTATCCCTTTCCTGGTGTAAATTTTTCTCCTGAGTGGAAAAGTACTCCCCTAACCAGTTAGATATGCCAGTCCTAATTAACACTATAGTCATAGAACTACACACACACACACACACACACACACACTTAGTCATTGTAAAAAGTGTAGGGCGATACATAGTTAGTTGACATTACTTGTTTGTGAGTATAGGAATGTGTTTTGACTGCCAGACACAAATCACTGCATACTGCTGCAATAACACATACATAACTTCACTCATGGAAATTGTTGCAGCATGAATATCTATGCATGTCAAATTAAGATGCATTGATCATTTATATGATGAATAATAAGCAGAGTGGTTAACTAGTGGAGTGCCACCCATGCATTCCTGAGTGCGCATATCAGTATCATTGCTTGCAGTTCTCATTTAGAGTGTGTGTATTATTGTGCAGACTTTGTGACTTGTATAAGGTAATACAAAACATACAGGGTAAACATATAACGATACAGTCATACTACTACTCTGCAACAAGGTATCCAAAGGTACCATGTCATTGCAACACATCCGGAATAGTTATGTGTTTCAGTTTAAGTCTATTGCATCATGTACTAAGTAGACAGCATCATTGTGACCTCATCATATCTTGACTACAATAAGCCAATAAATCATGAGCAAGTTATACTAGCCATTGGCAATTTTCTTTCTGTCAAAACCGCTTACTAAACAGCACTGCTGACAGCTTCATTTGCGTAACCAATAGCAAAGTATTAGCTCATGTGGAATTACTTTTTTTTCAGTTATTGAACTTAGAATGCGAAAGAATAGTGATTTATTGTGCTCCTTGCCAAGCGCTGTACAAACAGGAGTACAGGTATATAGACATTCTTGATTGTGAGCCTTTTCATAACCCGTGTGTTGTACTAATTTTTTTAGTGTCATCATTTAAAGAGCCCCCTACTTTAACTCCATTTTCTAATCCCCCCAATTCAAAATCTATTTCCTTTCTCTTAGTCTTTTGCCAATTTTTAAAATGCTTAATATCTTTACCATTGGTCATCGCTATTTGATTATACTTTACTAGGTGTTCAGTATCCTATGATTGTTGTTTAATAGTGACTGTATGATTTTCTGATCTGACTTTATCCTGTATGTAGATTCTACTGTTCGTTACTGAACTTCATGTGATAATATTATGTAGTTTATTAATTGAACTATGTATGTTGGAGCTTTTCTCTCCAGGCCTCTGCTGAAAACAGGATTCAATGCCAAATAAAGTAGAGAAATAAACAAATGTGCCACAATCATTGCAGTAAAGTGTTCCTAAAATGGCTACTACAGTGGCATGCCTCTCACTGTCCACAGATTTGCAGAATGTCCATGTTTAAGTCAGGTTATTGTGTTCCTTATACAATTTGTTTTCTACTGAGTCACTGAGGACTGAAGTCCCTAAATAATAACATACATCTACTTGGCTAAGTTAATATCCTTCAGAAAATACACCATGGTGCTATTTTTTTTTTAACTAAACCAACTTCCTAAGTCATCATCATCTTTCGGCTTTTCTCGTTAGGGGTCGCCACAGCAGATCATATCTTTCCATTTCTTCCTATCCTCTGCATCTTGCTCTGTCACACCAAGCGCCTGCATGTCCTCTCTCACCACATCCATAAACCTTATCTTAGGCCTTCCTCTTTTCTTCTTATCTGGCAGCTCCATCCTTAGCATCTTTTTCCCAATATACCCATCATCCCTCCACAGCACATGTCCAAACCAACGCAATCTCATCTCTCTTGCTTTGTCTCCAAACTGTCCAACGTGAGCTGACCATCTAATATACTGATTCCTAATCCTGTCCATCCTAGTCACACAGAGTGTAAATCTTAACATCTTTAACTCTGCCACATCCAGCTCTGACTTCTGCCTTTTAATCAATGCCACTGTCTCCAACCCATATAACATAGTTGGTCTCACTACTGTCTTGTAGACCTTCCCTTTCACTCTTACTGGTACCCGTCTGTCACAAATCACTCCTGACACTCTTCTCCACCCATTCCACCCTGCCTGTACTCTCTTCTTCACCTCTCTTCCACATTCACCATTACTCTGAACTGTTGATCTCAAGTACTTAAACTCGTCCACCTTTACCAACTCTACGCCCTGCATCCTCACCATTCCTCTACCCTCCCTCTCATTTACACACATATATTCTGTTTTAGTCCTGCTGACCTTCATTCCTCTGCTCTCTAGAACATATCTCCACCTCTCCAGAGTCTTCCAAACCTGATTCCTACTCTCACTACAAATCACAATGTCATCTGCAAACATCATAGTCCACGGGGCCTCCAGTCTGATCTCATCTGTCAACCTGTTCATCACCACTGCAAAAAAGACTCAGAGCTGATCCTTGATGTAACCCCACCTCCATCTTAAATGGATCTGTCACTCCCACTGCAGTCCTCACCACTGTCACACTACCCTCGTACATATCCTGTACCACTCTTACATACTTCTCTGCCACTCCCGACTTCTTCATACAATACCACAACTCTTCTCTAGGCACCCTGTCATATGCTTTCTCCAAGTCTACAAAGACACAATGCAACTCCTTCTGACCTTCTCTGTATTTCTCCAATAACACTCTCAGAGCAAACATCGCATCTGTAGTGCTCTTTCCTGGCATGAAACCATACTGCTGATCACTAATCATCACCTCCCTTCTTAACCTAGCTTCTACTACTCTCTCCCATAACTTCAAGCTGTGACTGACCAATTTTATCCCTCTGTAGTTATTGCAGCTTTGCACATCACCCTTATTTTTAAAGATAGGTACCAAAACACTTTTTCTCCACTCCTCAGGCATCCTCTGACTTTCCAAAATTTCATTAAACAATCTAGTTAAAAATTCCACTGCCATTTCTCCTAAGCACCTCCATGCTTCCATTGGGATGTCATCTGGGCCAACAGCCTTTCCAGTCTTCATCCTCTTCATAGCTGTCCTTACTTCCTCCTTGCTAATCTGTTTCACTTCCTGATTCACTATCCCCACATCATCCAACCTTCTCTCTCTCTCATTCTCTTCATTCATCAGCCTCTCAAAATACTCTTTCCATCTACTCAACGCACTCTTCTCTCTTGTGAGTACCTTTCCCTCACTGTCCTTTATCACCCTTACTTGCTGCACATCTTTCCCAGCTCTGTCCCTCTGTCTAGCCAATCGGTACAGGTCCTTTTCTCCCTCTTTAGTGTCCAATCTCTCATACAACTCTCCATACGCCTTATCCTTAGCATTCACCACCTCTCTCTTTGCCATGCGCCTCATCTCTTTATACTCATGTCTACTTTTTTCATCTCTTTGACAATCCCACTTCTTCTTCACCAGCCTCGTCCTCTGTATACTCTCCATGTTTAAGTGATTTAAAAGGACTATGTATATTCAATGGTTTTACTTCTGAAGAAGTTTGCACGTACGGCAAACTAAAAGCACTTTAAGTTTTTATTAAATCCTGGTGTTGATTCTACTTTCACTTGGACCTGTTCTTTGTATGTATGTAAGTATGTCATACACCAATATTAACAAAGTGGAGAGCTAAAGTATGGGGTATATATATATATATATATATATATATATATATATATATATATATATATATATATATATATATATATATATAACATTGGAAAAGGTGCTAAAAATAAAAGGTTGAAGTAGGGAGGTTAGGGTAGGTTGGATAGAAGGAGCAGACATAAAGGACAGACAAGGATGGTGATGGACAGAAAAGGTTGGGGGACACAATGATTGTGAAAGGGAAGGAGACTTTGAAGGTTCATCATCATCCAGCATGAGTACAGTGAAACTCTAGTCCTCATCCTCTAAACTTTCAGCAGGTGTCTCCTGTCCCAGACACCTTGGGCAGTACCACATTAGGCAGCAGTTAGGCTAGTCTATACAGAAATGTATCTATTGTCTCAATGCTGGCACCATGGCCACTTTACATTATCTCCTCCATCAGGCCTGTCGGCTCTTGAGAGGTGATGCAATTACCACCTCCATTGACAGTACCCCCAGTGAGTACCAGTGCACCAGCCCCACCAGGACAGAGGTATCTGACACAGTTGGAGCAGATATTGTAGGAGTTATGGAGGCTGTGTTGACAGGTTGTGACCCAGAAGTGCTTGGTGCCTCCACCTCCTGTGGTACCACCACCACAACCACCTGTGGAGGGATGGTGGTACAATCCCCTGTGGCCACTCTAGCTTCCCATGTTGGTGGTCATTCAAGCTTCCCATTTGAGATTCAGGAAGATGCTAACAATGATGAGGTCAGACCTCATTAGTAACCAATTTGCATGTTTCCTGGTTTGTAGGTACTATTGTAGCATGCAGATCATGGCTAACCCTCATGTTGTGGTAGTACCCTGCTGTTTGTGTAAGCAGTGGACTCCCCCTCCAGTCATTTTCTTACACACACACACACACACACACACACACACACACACACACACACACACACACACACCAGTCCCTACCCTTGCATAGCTCCCTCACTCCATAACACTTTAATGTCATTACAAATTATATGTCTAAGGTCCTGGTGGTCTAGCATATCCCCCCCCCAACATAAGAGCCTCGTTACAGTTTTGGTGATGTTATGGGGCTTTAAAGAATCAGCCCTGGTGATCTTATGGTGTGCAGAACATTAGTCCTGACGTTCAGTTGTTTACCCCAATCCCCATTGTGCTGTATGAGCCTTGGGGTACATTAAGGAGTATTCTCTTGGTGTTTGTGCAACCACCCACTACCCAGTGCCCATAGTAATATTGATATAGCACTTTAGAGTATCATCACTGTTGGTCTAGTGCCCCCCCCCCAATCCTGCTACTGTGGTTTGTGATATTATATATGTCTTCCTGTCCAATTGTGGTAACTTGCTGTGTTGTTAATATTTTAATTATTACTGTTTGTGTATTAGTCTTATTGTCATTCAAACGATGTGTTCATTGTTATGTCTTGCACAGAGACCAAAGCAATGTTATTTAATTCAGCTTGCACTGCTGTGTATATCTGATCGACAATAAAGTTTACTTTGACTTTCACTATAGCACTTTAGAGTGTATCCAGTAGTTCCCACGTTCCCATCATGCTGTTCTGTGTCTTGGAACACTATTCCCTGGTGTCTAGTATATCCCCCATCCTTGTAAAAACATTTATGCTGGTATGGCACTGTACAGTGCTCTAGTGTGTCCCTCCTCCCAATCATCGTTTTGCTGTCTGCATCAATGGCAAGTTAAAAGTCAGACCTGATGATGAGTGGTACCTCCAACACCATTTGTGCTCATCAGTTGAATATGGCCTTTAGCCATGTTTGCTACTCCAATGTTGTAGAGATGGTCATGCTGACCTACATATCTGAGTGCTTTCACGAATCACTTGGCCATGTAGATGCCTTCTTGGAGGCAGTTTGAGGCAGAAAGAGAGGACATGGTTAATTAGCATATGCCCCCCCCCAGGAATGAATCCTTAACTTTCAGCATGGTCACAGAGTCAGCCCTTCATGGTGCTGCATGTCTTCATGTTGGAGAACAATGCACAGTGAAAGGGTGCATGTTGAATACCAAAAAGGTACCCCCAACATGTGCATGGAGATGTAAGTGTCGCCGTACCTTTGTGAATGCACACTAGAATTTCACTGCAATAGCCAGCACAATCCTAGATCTAGACAAAACAGTAATTTCTGTCCAAAGCAAGGTTACAAAAATCAGTTAGAAATTGTGCAGGCTGCATTAGTATACTCAACATTAAGCAAAATTCAGATAAAAAGACACTTCACTTGATTGTCTTGGCTTCAGTAGCAAAGTCAAACCTGTTTTAAGTTTGTCACAATCTTGAGTCTTGTTTGCAACAATTGAAGGCAGCGAGAAAACCTGTATCTACAACAACATGTAGCAACAGACTTGAATTTTGCCTCCGTGGCAAACAGAAGCCTAAAACTAGTCTGTTTTCTCTTCTGTCACCCGAAATAAAAAATAATTTAAATTAAAAAGCAAGGTTACTAAAATCAGCTGGAAATGGTCCATAGTTCCTTCACAAGAACCAAAGTTTAATTACGTATATTTGCTAAAGTCAAGGAATGTGCACTACATACTGCCCATATTAACAAATTCTTACTTCTAGAGCTTGTGATACTGTGTTTGCTACACAATATACACAGTATACATATTTACCAATATTACATTTTGGGGTGCACATCATTTGTTACCCCTCCTTTAAAGCATCTGATGACTGACACCAAGTAAAAAAATGCAATAGTTTTACATTTTCTCAGTATGTGATTGAATAGCTCGTGAATGTTATGTTAATTCACTCATGCGCAAATCCACTTAGCATATGACAGTTGTATTCATTCTATCATACTATGCTCAGTCAGCCATATAAAAAAGAACTTGGCCTTCCACGCTTATCTTTAGATCACCAGTTCATTTTTCAGTTTTTCAGAGGCAGCCTGCAAAATTGCACTGTAAATGTAACCGTTTCCTTCTGAATCAATCTCAGACCAAACTGGATGAGACTAGTTGTAGCTGTGGAGTAAATATTCTGCCAGAGAGGAGACATTTTACCAGCATACAAATGTGTAGCCAGTCTGCCTAGCAATACAGCAATCCCAAAACTCACACTGCAAGTTGTTTCCCCAGCAGTCTGTATTACACCATGTATATGTTGTGTCTCAAAATGCAGTAAAAAAAAATAATAACAAGGTCTTATAAACTGTGCAAGTGATGGAACAGGCATTGTTCCCTGATAGCATGAACACACACCATTACGGTATTTAATTGTCGCCTTCTGAATAGTGGATACCTGACTACACAGGATTACTTAAATACTTGAGTACTACTTGCATAGTGAAAGGAAAGGCAGATTTGCTACTATCCATTTGTGTGCCACCAATCTGTCTGCTGTAGGACCTCTAAGGTGCACTAAAATGACTGAGACACTGAAACAGCAGACAGAACATTGGGTAATGCTGCAGATGTTTGTAACCAAACCACTAAATCTACTTTATCTTTCTGCCGCAGTCTCCTGTCTGAAATACTCATCAGTTAACCACAGCTCAGAGCTCTCATTAGCCAGTCACCTTGAATCACACTCTCTCTCTTTGTAAGTCTATCTGTCTCTAGTCCAAACATGACAAAACAGTATGGCCTTTATTAATATACCAGTCACTACATGCACATCCAACAGAAATAAGTAAAATTATACACATAATTATATTACATAAAATAATCTCATTATTAAATCCTTTCACAGATGTTCTTTTTCTACAACCATTTATTTCAGTGTAAGGATACTCAAATAACTATCCCAGATTGTATTATATTGTAAATTTTCACATTTGCAACTCCATATAGCCTGTACAATAATTTCTACATCATTATTTTATATTTTAATCAGATCTTCCATAAGCAATTGCATCTACATTAATATTCAAACATTCATTATTATGCTGTTTCTAAATAAGTCCCATACTCTTGACTGCCACAGTCTAAAAGTAACATGTTCTAAAGTTTCATCTATATAATGTACTTTGCATATTTTTCTCTCTTCTGTATGTGTTGTATCTGGCCTTTTACTGGAAGTTTTGTTAACCTTGGACTCCATAAAAAAACTATTTTTTTTTTCATAAGGCCCTCCAAATCTTCATTGTCATTCTTATACACTTTTTTTTATTTAATTTTTTATCTTTCCATGGTCTTAGAGAAAAACATTCCCTTAATTTCTCCATACCACATTTTTCTCTTTGCTAAACTTTTTCTGTCTGTAAATTCCAACACAAAATTCCTTAAATTCTGAATTTTCATACTTTTTTCTTTTTCCTTTTTTATTTCCATCCAGAAGTCTTTATATTTCCAATATTACTTTTCCCACCATGTTTGTCTCTTTTTATAACTTTGTCTAAAACCTAGTACAAGTAAGTCCTATACCTCTTTATTCTTTTTTTATAATCTAGTGTATTCCATATTATGGGATTTAATCTACAAGTCGGAGACGATTCCAAATATGATTTTTAAAATTATTTTTGTGACTCACTTAGCAACATAACATTTTTGGCTAAATATTCTAACTTACCCAAATATGTGTGCATGAAATAAATAACTTGTTAGAAAAACTAATTTAAAATTGTACTTCTTATACCTGCAACTTTTATATATATTCTAATACTATTTTTCTGTTATTGTTTTGTTTCACTAACACTGTGCCTGTTACATTAATCTCTGTCTCAGAGAGAAAAAAAACATATTCCTCCAATTTTAATTACATCACCATGTAAATTTACTCTTAGCTTTTTTAAATACTAGTCCTATATTTCATAATTCTTTCTGAACTCCTGCATCATTTCTTGTGCCTATATCTTATTTCTCACTATAATAACTAAATCATCTACAGGTGCCATACATGTTAGAATTATAACTCTTTATCATTGGCCATTGTGCCAATTACATTTTCTCATTAAATTTTTGAATCGCAGCATTTATGACTAAAGTAAACAGGACAATACTTACAGGATATCTGAATAATGCCTCTTGAAACTGTCACCCCATCACTCATCCATCCATTTAGTATTACCATTTCCCATGGTTTATTATCCATGGAAATTGTTTTTATTTTCCTTCTGAACCATAGTATGTTATAATATCTTAAATTCTATCACTATATATATATATATATATATATATATATATATATATATATATATATATATATAAACCAAAACATAAATGTTACAATGCACACATTTATATTTCATCAAATAACCACATCTTAAAATCATGTAACTGATAATAGTCCCTTTTACTCCACAAACTTTTTTTCTGCTACCACTTTTTAAATACTTTTTCATAATCAAATGATAGCTCTATATTATATTATATAATATTATATTATAATATTATAATATTATATTATAATATTATATTATATTATATATTATATTATAATATTATATTATAATATTATATTATATTATATTATACACCAAATAGTCTAAACTGCACTTATCACAACTTTATCCATGTTATCAGTATTTTTCTTTTATATTTTATCAAATATAAATATATCCATATTAACATTCTTAAAATATTCCTTATTATGCTCTTTCTGACTAATGGTCATACACTGACTCTGTCACAAGTCTAAAAAGCATGCTGTAAAGTTTCCTCTACTTTCATCTTAGCCTCCTGTGAAAGATTTTTTTTCTGAAACTAGCTCCTGCTGCATGGATTAGCCTTCCAGAAAAATTGGTGAGCTACCAGACATCTCACAATTGAAACAACAACTGAAAATGCATTTTATGCATGGATATAAATGCACATCTTTTAAAAATACTAGCTAACCTTAGCTCTAGATGATTGTCACTGAAGTGACATCCAGACCCCATGTACAAAAAGGGGAAAAGGGGGTTGAGGATGGATGGATTTGTAACTTTAAAGTTTAATATTTCAATTTGTAAATTAATGGTGTTCTTTTCCAGAGTCAGTGGCCTTTATAACCAAAACTTTGTTAGTTCATTTTCTTTAAGGCAAATAGCAATCAAAAATGTAAAACACGGACACATCCAAGGCTGGAATAAAAACAAGAACTTTACTGTGCAGAAACACAAGAGCTTTCACTAATCGCTTCTTCAGGTGTAAAAACAGCACAATGAAAACACACCCTTTAAATACACTAATAAAATCACATGACCAAGACTTATTGAAACTAATATCACAATTAAATACATACAATAGAAAACACAGCATAAAAACAGCTGAAAATATATGAATAATATACAAAAAACTATTTATATAGATTCATCAATTAACGCTTTACAAATCTGGACTTTAGTTTTGGTCTAAGGGGAACACATTCATTAAGCCCACAGCCTGCATCTCCCCTCATCCTGACAATCAATTTTGCCTCCAGTTCCTCAGTTCTTAAACGTATATCTCCTAACCTTACATCCTCCACTATTCTCCCAATAGCTATAAACTTAAAACTATGTGTGGAATTAGTATTAAGTGAACGCTTAGCTAGAGAATTAGTTTTGTTCTGCTTAGAAATATTATAAATATGTTCTCTAATTCATTCTTTGAACAATCTATCAGTTTTGCCTATGTAAAAATTTTTGCACACGATACAATATGCAAGATACACTATGTGCTTGTTATTACAAGTGGCAGATACATTAAAGGTGTATTCTTTCATTTGGTCAGGATGAAAAAACTTTCCACTAGTGTCTAAGTACTGACAGTACCTGCATCTACCACATGGCCATGCACCAATTCTTTCTCTATTAGTAGCTGCAGATTTTGTATAACATAACCTCCGTCTCAGTTACTTGCTATTTCTAAACATAAATCTTGGTGTACTGTCTAAATATGGCAATAATTCAGAGTCAGTAGTGAGGATACTCCAGTGTTTGTTGACTATATCCATATAGTCTCGAACATCTGCTGTATAGCACATAGGAACCCTCAATTTAACATCAGTTTCCTTGGAACACATAAAACTTTTTAGATTCTTTCTTTTAGATGAATAGTATGGCTGAGCAAACATATTGCTGTTTTGTGAAATATCCCTAACATTAGATAAAACCATATCATTCTCATATCCCCTCTCACATAAATTTCTCACAACTGTTTCCAAGTGAGAAGTAAAATCAATATCTCTAACATTCAGACATGAGGCCCTATAAGCTTGGTTACGGACCACATTTTTAAAGGCATGCGGGGGATGTGTATTATCTCTGTGTAATAAATGATTAACATAACACTCTTTCCTATATAGTCTGGTGTAAATCCATGTAGCTTCATCTCTGATAATAGTGATGTCAAGAAAATTTATTGCATTTCCAGAGCATTCATAAGTAAACCTCAGGAAGAGTGTGGAGTCCTTCAGATATTCAATAAACTCAGCAAATAATTCAGGAGTACCCCCCCCCCCCCACAGGATGAAAAGATCATCCACAAATATCCTGTAAAATAAAACATAATTGTTGTATGGTCCTTGTAACGTATGATGCATTTTCCAATCTACCAATACAGCCTTGGTGTAGCTATTGACACAGGATGTGCCCATAGCCACGCCATTGCATTGTCTAAAATACTGCTGTTCAAACACTAATATATTATGATTCAAAACAATTTCTAACAACCTTACTATCAAGGTATTTTTACTTGAATCATAAGCTGAATACTCACTGAGAAATTTCTGTACTCTGATAATCCCTTCAGAATTGGGTATAACAGTGAAAAGAGATACAACATCCATAGGGAAAAACATACCATTCCCTGACCCACATTCCTCAATAAAATGGTACAAATCACTAAAGAAATGTTCAGTATCCTTAAGTACATGACATATTCAGTCAAGAACTGGCCTCAGATGTTTCTCTACAAAAATAGAAATTGTTTCAGTACTCCAGTTGCTCCCTGAAACAATAGGTTTAAGGGGTGGATTTAAACAATCTTTATGAATTTTTTTGAGTCCTTGTATTTGCGGTACAGTGGGCTTACTTGTAAAGAAATAAAACAATGCTCCATCTATCAATTCCATGTCTAAAAGACATTTCAATAAAATCTCAACATCATATATATAATCACTTTCATTTGTGGGAGTGTAATTTCTTCATAGAACAAAGTATCAGCTAACATAGTACACATTCTTTCTATGTACCAACTATGATCCAATACCACCAAAGGCCCTCTCTTGTCTGCAGGTCTAATAATAATACTATTATTCATCTCAAGACCTCTTAGGGCTTCTTTTTCCATACTATATAAATTAAAATGTTTTCGATTATGTTGGTACTTCTGTTGTTTAAATTTTAAATCATATATATCCTGTATACATAATTTCTCAAATGCTGTAATCAAGTTATTAACTTTGGGAACATATGGTCTCCTAAAATTACTGCTGTCATGTTCATTAGCACAATTATTTCCATCACTAGGCTTACAATACATTAATTTAAGCATCAAATTTCTGGCGAACATTTTAATGTCAAAAATGGCCTCAGTAAAGTCAGTATATTCAGTAGTACAAATGAAAGACCTTTCTGTAAGACATTAATTTCTATATCGGTTAATTCAACCGTAGAAAGGTTATAAACTAAGCCTGTTTTGTGGTTTTCAAAAAGGCTTTCCTTATTGTATTGGTTTGTTGTACAGTACCTTCCCATTTGCATTTGTTGTTCCCTCTGCTGTGACTCCTTCCTCTTTCTTTCAGCTCCTTTAAGTTCTGTTCTCTTATCGGCAGTGGGAACTGCAAAGGAAGCTGACCTAAAGGAATTGTACTACCAGAATCCAACAGATCATCATTTCGCAATTTATTAGGACCCTCCGTTCCTTTATGTACTATCGCTGTAGTCACTATAACTTTCTTATGTACAACAGGTTCCTCAAAAACAGTAGAGGACGTATGCAGATTATCGTTGTCTTCGACCTCCGGCGTACTGACGTCATCTATCAACGAACTCTTACCTCTCCATTCTCCTATCACTTCTGGTGGATTTTGTGGTTGCCGTAGTAACAGTCAACGCTTCTCGTACAGCAGACACAGATTTCACATTGTCTGCTATAGATGTGTTGTCTCTCGGCCAAACAAAAATGTTACCAAGCTGAAAATCTCTACAGTCTCTACACATTTTGGCTACTTTAGTCTTTTGTAGCTTATTTTCATAGCTCTGTACAGACTCAAGTAGCTCATTTACATATGAATCCAATAATGATTCAGGATATATAATCAGTGCACAGTACTTATCATTAACTGATTGAAGAAGTGTGTGTACTTCTCTATCAGCAGAAGCAACCAGCAACTTCATATAATTAAGGCTAGTCTGTAAATTTACTTTCTGCTATTCAGATAACAGAATATCATCACCATTGGTAAACGCAGGCATTTTTTAAAACAATGATGTTCTCAGATATACAAGCCTCAAGGTGAAATTTTTGATATTGACTTCTCTTGAGTTTATATAATTATTTTTCCAATACAAACAGCCATGTTTTAAGACTAATTATATCCAAGGTTTGTGTTTCACTATCTTCCTCCATATTATTACAGTTGATCAAAGTGTGTTTGTGGAAGTTTTTGTAATAAATTCGTAAGTCTCTTACCTCCATAACTGGAGATACTGGGATTGTAATCAAGTTCAACAATCTCATCCATTTCCACTCAGCCATGTTGTTGAAATAGACAGAAGGAATAAAGTAAAATAGTAAAACCAAGAGCAAGTCCACCACTATTCCAGCTAATGCATCTTTAAGGCAAATAGCAATCAAAAATGTAAAACACGGACACATCCAAGGCTGGAATAAAAAGAACTTTACTGTGCACAAACACAAGCGCATTCACTAATCGCTTCTTCAGGTGTAAAAACAGCACAATGAAACACACCCTTTAAATACACTAATAAAATCACATGACCAAAACTTATTGAAACTAATATCAAATTAAAGAAATACATACAATAGAAAACAGCATAAAAACAGCTGAAAATATATGAAAAATGTACAAAAAACAATTTATATAGATTCATCAATTAACGCTTTACAATTCTGGGCTTGAGTTTTCGTCTAAGGGGAACACATTCATTAAGCCCACAGCCTGCATCTCCCCTCATTCTGACAATCCATTTTGCCTCCAATTCCTCAGTTCTTAAACGTATATCTCCTAACCTTACATCCTCCACTATTCTCCCAATAGCTATAAACTTAAAACTATGTGTGGAATTAGTATTAAGTGAATGCTTAGCTAGAGAATTAGTTGCTGAGTTTATTAAATATCTGAATGGCTCTACACTCTTCCTGAGGTTTATTTATGAATGCTCTAGAAATGCAATTAATTTTCTTGTCATCACTATTATCAGAGATGAAGCTACAGGGATTTACACCAGACTATATAGGAAAGAGTGTTATATTAATAATTTATTACACAGAGATAGTACACATCCCCCGCATGTCTTTAAAAATGTGGTCCATAACCCAGCTTATAGGGCCTCACGTCTGAATGTTAGAGATATTGATTTTACTTCTCACTTGGAAACAGTTGTGAGAAATTTACATTAGAGGGGATATGAGAATGATATGGTTTTATCTAATGTTAGGGATATTTCACAAAAGAGCAATATGTTTGCTCAGCCATACTATTCAGCTAAAAGAAGGAATCTAGAAAGTTTTAAGTGTTCCAAGGAAACTGATGTTAAATTGAGGGTTCCTATGTGCTATATAGCAGATGTTCGATACTATATGGATATAGTCAACAAACACTGGAGTATCCTCACTACTGACTCTGAATTATTGCCATATTTAGACAGTACACCAAGATCTATGTTCAGAAATAGCAAGTAATTAAGGCGGAGGTTATGTTATACAAAATCTGCAGCTAATAGAGAAAGAATTGGCACGTGGCCATGTGGTAGATGCAAGTACTGTCAGTACTTAGACACTAGTGGAAAATTTTTTCATCCTGACCAAATGAAAGAATACACCTTGAATGTATCTGCCACTTATAATAGTGAGCACATAGTGTATCTTGCATACTGTATCGTGTGCAAAAATTTTTACATAGGCAAAACTGATAGACTGTTCAAAGAACGAATCAGAGAACATATTTATAATATTTCTAAGCAGAACAAAACTAATGCTCTAGCTAAGCATGGGCTTAATTCTAATTCCACACATAGTTTTAAGTTTATAGCTATTGGGAGAATAGTGGAGGATGTAAGGTTAGGAGATATACGTTTAAGAACTGAGGAATTGGAGGCAAAATGGATTGTCAGGATGAGGGGAGATGCAGGCTGTGGGCATAATGAATGTGTTCCCCTTATACCAAAACTCAAGTCCAGATTTGTAAAGCGTTAATTGATGAATCTATATAAATTGTTTTTTGTATATTTTTCATATATTTTCAGCTGTTTTTATGCTGTGTTTTCTGTTGTATGTATTTCTTTAATTGTGATATTAGTTTCAATAAGTCTTGGTCATGTGATTTTTTTTTAGTGTATTTAAAGGGTGTGTTTTCATTGTGTTGTTTTTACACCTGAAGAAGCGATTAGTGAAAGCACTTGTGTTTGTGCACAGTAAAGTTCTTGTTTTTATTCCAGCCTTGGATGTGTCCGTGTTTTACATTTTTGATTGCTATTTGGCTTAAAGACGCATTTGTTGGAATAGTGGTGGACTTGGTCTTCATTTTCTTTGTAGCAGGTTTTTATTGTACCATTACATTGTATGTTTACACTTTAACTGTATTTAGACATGTCATTGTTTTAGTACATTAATATTCACAATTGTAATTTTTTTTCATACATACTCAAACCTTTAAGTCAAAAGTGCTGATTATTAAATGTATTTGTGATCATCATATGTCGTCTAATGTCCTAGACAGTGTCTGAAAAGGGTCATGCACCAGCCCACCATCCCATTAAACAAACTTAAACTTTATGTTATTGGCTCTATATTACTTTGCTGGCTGCTATTTCCCTCCATCAGTGAGTGGTTTGAGATTTATTTTAGTTTCAATATTTCATTAGTTGACCTTGTTAGTGTTCAGCTAAGTAATATAGACCAATTCTACCATATGTGTTTTTCTACATCAAATGCACTGGCACCTTTTTCATAAAATCAATTACTTTCTTTATTATAAGTAACGTCTTTAACTTATTTCCCTTATTTCTATATATTCATTCTTACAAGACCTCATTCAATACTTTCCCAAATCTCTTTTGCATGATTTTCGCAAAGATTTTATAGTCTAAATTTCCTAATATTAAATTACTTAAATTCTTTGTTTTCTTGCTCCTTCTTTTATATATAAACTTTATTATACCTTCATAATTTATTCCCCCTGTACTACGTTTTACCCATTTATTCACTACTTAAGCTAAAACTGTTTTTGTCTCATTGTTCATCATTTTTGTAAAACATGTACCCTATTGCATGAGGTCCAGCGGTGCTGTTTATATTTGCTTCTTGTATGGTTTTACTTAACTCAATACTTATTATTACTCATTAAGAGCCCAGTTAATAGTTTTAAACATAAAAATGTCTCATATTTATATTAAACAGATAGTTGTCACTATGTTAAAGGTATCTGAATATGAATTTTTGCAGTTTCAATTTTCTTAAGTCTCCATATATGTACAGTTTATCGAATCTAATCCCCAAGCATTAAATAATTTATTGAAAAAACTCTTCGAAATAAACTTTTTTCAGAGTATGCTGATTCTTTGTTGAAACAAATTTTTGTAGCAATGTCCTCCTTTCATTTCTGATACTAAAGACACTCAGGCAAACTGTTTTAACCAAAGAGCATGATGTTTTGAATAAATCTGCTATAACTATTTTATATTAGTATTTCTCCTGAGAACAGTGTTGAAGCCCATAGGAATATCTTTGTTGATATTTGATTTATCCACATATAAAATTAATTTATTGATCGATTGATTGTTTCAAAGGAATTTTTTAGCAATATTAAATTATTTATGATGATATTTCCTATAATCAAATAAAATGAACAGATATAAGTATAATTGCACTCAGGTATGTTTGCATGTATGTATGTATGTATCTATCCTGCCATTCTATTTATAAGCCTGTTATTTATCCAATGATAGTAATAGTTTTAATAATGCTTTATGCCATTTTATTATCTCCTTTTTTCTTTGTAGTGGAGATGGAGTATTCATGAATGTAAAATTTTCTTGCAATATGTAAATGACTAGAACTTAGTCAGTTTAATGTTGAAATTAGTTATAATAAGATTATTTTTAGATGTGATTTTGATCATGGTAATATTGTTAACTAAAGTTTGTAACACTGAGAGGTGTGTAAAAGAGCGGAAACCACCACAAATAACGTTCAACGAACCACTCCTTGAGCCAATAACCTACGACCACAAGTTAAAAAACACCTTTATTCGATCCACATAAAATTGTTGACTGTGCAAAAATTAATCCACAAAAGCAGATCAATAATCCACTGTGTAGGAATAATCCACAAAACAGGTCAAGTGCTTTCGTGGATAGACTTCATCAGAACAGTTAATAATGGATACTGAGACCATTTATATATATACTAGAACTGTGTGCCCTTATGAGGACTGGAACGGGCTTGAAGAACAGAGGAAAGCTCCTATCAATGGTGTTTATATATTAGTGCCTCACACAACCCAGCGCTTGACCTGTTTTGTGGATTATTCCTACACAGTGGATTATTGATCTGCTATTGTGGATTAATTTTTGCACAGTCAACAATTTTATGTGGATCGAATAAAGGTGTTTTTTTACTTGTGGTCGTAGGTTATTGGCTCAAGGAGTGGTTCGTTGAACGTTATTTAACTAACGTTTATGACAATTCAATATAATGGGATACTTGCTCATATAGATGTTCTTCATCTCACATTGCTGCAGTCCTTACATATGGGTAGTCCGCTGTCCTCGGTCGGCCCGGATACCAAAGTATTAGGCTGACGTCGGTCATGGGCGCTCAGATCTGATATCAGAGCGTCAGGGTATAAAAGCGCATGACCGACGTCATATCCTCAGTCTTTTTTGCCGCATGGTCCGATGCAGAAGCAGCGTTTGCAAGTGCCGTTCGGCGTTCTGAAATTTTCGTATTCTGAGTTTCAGACCGAAACCAAGTTGGGCTAAGTACCCCGTTGGGGAATATTTTTGTTTTTTCTTGCCTCAGTTAATTCCGGATGTCAGAAAAAGTGAATAATTGCATTTCTTGTGGGAAACAGATACCGCATAGGGATTACCACTCTTTGTATTCCTTGTTTGGGACCTGAGCACGACGTAGTCGGGTGTCTTTGTGCTAGGTTTAATAAGCGCATCATTAAACGTAGGTTAGATTGCGCCAGGCTTGTCTTGAAGCGGTGTAATTATAATATGCTGTCGGATCCTCCGACGCCGCTACCGAAGAAGCGCAAAGACAAATCTTTAAAGTCCAGGCAGGATGAGTCGTCCGTTCCGGACGCCGGTTCTTTAGAAACTACGGTGGAATCTGTGGATCCAGCCGAGGTTTCAGTTGAGTCTCAGGGGGAGGCTTTGATTTTGCAAGATGTGGCCTCTCAGGAGTCAGGTCAGGCTGAGGGGGCCTCTCAGGTTGCTGTTCTCCCTTCCTTGCCTAAGGTGGTTAGGCCTTCTCCTTCTGTCTCTAAGGCTCCTTCCAAAGGCAGGCCTGGTTTGCCTTCCACGGGTGTCAGTCCTAGTTCTGCAGGTTCTGTGCCTAAAAAACACATGCTTAAAATGGCAGAAGATTTAATTTCTTTAATCAGAGGTTCTATGCCCCCTCCTGATAAGAGGCCTAGGGTGGAGCCAGAGGTGGAAAGTTTGGAGCAGGCACTCAGAGTCTTCGGCTGAAGACATTCAGTATTTTCCTCCTTATTCTGATTCAGACGCAGAGGATTCCACTCCTTCTGCTTCTCCTCCAGAGGATTTTTCTTTTTCAGAAACCCTGCATTCTATAAGGGAACATTTTAAATGGGAAGGTCAGGATTTCTCAGATTCCCGAAAGAGGCTTAGGGAATTTTTGTTTTTACCACAACATAGGCCCTTGGCTATACCTCCTGTTTTGGATGTTGTTCAAGATGTTTTCTCCGAGGCTACCCTTAATCCAGACTCTCTGCCTCCTGTGCCAGTTAAGCCAGACAGGTATTACAGAGTACCTGAGGCTCATAAATATCTGTATGAGTCCAATGGCTGACCCAGAAACTATTAGCCAGAGACCTAAGGGTGTCAGGGCTTCTGTTGTAAAGAATCCAGTTCCTATAGATAAAGATGCTAGAGCTTTGGATAGATGGGGTAAGAAAGTGTATACCTCTTCCACTTTAGCAATGAGGGCCTTGAATTGCCAGTTTCATATGTTGAAGTATCAGAATTTTCTCCTTACTCAACTAAAATCTAAAGTGGATGCTTTGGCAGAGGGCATAGAGTGTAAAGAATTACAGGATTTGGTACATGCCTCTGAACAGGTGGGTAAGCATTCTTTGCAGTGTGGTTTCGATGCTTTACAGGCTTCTTCCAGGGTGGCTGCCACTGGTTCAGTTATTCGCAGGCACGCCTGGCTTAAGGATCAGAATTTGTCAGAGCATGTTAAAACTAGAATTTTGGATGCTCCTTTACAGTCTGAAGTTTTGTTTGGTTCACCTGTGGAGTCTGTCTTGAAGAAAATGGAAGACAAGGCTAAGTCTATGCAGACTGTTAAAGATTTTTGCAGGTGCAGCCTCCTAAGTTTAGCAGGAATTGGCCTACTAAGGGATGGGCTTATCCTTCTTCTGATTTACAGTCTAGGGGTAGATCTAGACATGGTAGGGCAGAGCTCAGAGTTCTTTCAGGCCTAGAACATGGAGTTCACCCGCAATCTACAGGTGAGGGCAGGGCCAGTCCTTCCGTAAACAGGCCCAATGACCTGCATCTTCAGCTGCCAGATTCTTCCTGTCTGGCAGCTCCTTTGGGAGGAAAGTTGGCACTCTTCAAGCAAAACTGGCTTTTAATCACCCAGGACAAATGGGTGTTGGACATTATAGACCGAGGCTACAAGTTTTATTTCCATACATTGCCTCCTTTCAAAGGCATGCCAGGCGTTCCTCCTCAGCAAAGGGTAGAGGCTCACAAGCAGATTTCTTTACTTCTTCAAATGGGGGCTATTCAGCAGGTCCCTCTGTCAGAAGTGGGCCTAGGATTTTATTCTCGCCTGTTTCTAGGACCAAAGAAAGGAAACACTTGGAGGCCAATTTTGGATTTATCTATCCTCAACACATACCTGGACATTCCAAAATTCAAAATGTTGACGTTGCAACAACTTCTACCTCTGTTGGGCAAAGATCACTGGATGGTAACTCTGGATCTCAAAGAGGCTTATCTTCATGTTCCTATCAGGCCCAGTTGCAGGAGATACCTGCGTTTTCGGGCTGGGACTTTACATTATCAGTTCTCTGCATTGCCCTTTGGCTTATCTACTGCCCAGGGTGTTCACAAAGGTTCTGGCTCCAGTGATAGCCTTCTTACGGTTAAGAGGAATACAAATTTATCCTTATTTGGACGATTGCCTGATTCTTGCTCAAGGCAAGTACGAACTTCTTCATCATCTACAGTATGTGATGGCAGTGTTAAGGTGCCTAGGGTATTCTGTGAATGAAACAAAGTCCAGTCTAGTACCCTCTCAGGAAATGTGCTTTCTGGGTGTGAGACTGAATACAGCTTCCCAGATGGCCTTTTGACCCCGGACAAGCAAAAGAACCTTACACTTTACTTCCATCAATTGTCTCTACGGTCCAGGCTGACTGCAAGGACAGTCCTTCAAGCCTTGGGGTTCATGGCATCTTGTATTCTGGTGCTTCCCAATGCCAAACTGCATATGAGAAAGCTACAATGGTATCTCAAAAATGTATGGACACAACACTGCCAAGATCTGGACACTGTCATTCAAATAATACCTTGCATTCAAAAGGAATTTTTGTGGTGGGCTCAGGAATGTCACCTAAACAAGGGACTCTCTGTGACCCGACCAGAGGCGAGTCAGATTTAACGACAGATGCCTCGGACAAGGCTTGGGAGCACACCTCAATGGAAAATGGGTTCAAGACACGTGGCCTGCCAGACTTCAACATTTACATATCAACTTGAAGGAGATGTTAGCAGTCCAATTTGCATTGATGGCTTTCAAGGATTTACTTCACCCAGGGCAAGTGTTGATTCTAACAGACAACACAACTGTCATGTGGTACATCAACAAGCAAGTGGGAACTCATTCGTACCCTCTTTGCAGGCAAGCAATGATTTTGTGGGAGACTGCTCTCAGTTTACACCTCAATCTTCAGGCAAGGTTTCTACCAGGAGCACAGAACTCCTTAGCAGATGTTTTGAGCAGACAGATAGTGGATCCCCACGAGTGGAAATTGGATCCTCATGTATTTCAAAAATTGACAGTGATATGGGGAACTCCAGACATAGATCTGTTCGCTTCTCCACTAAATTTCCAGTTGCCAAAGTTTTGCACAAAAATGTTTCATCCCACAGCTTGGAAAGTGGATGCTCTATCATTCAGTTGGAGCAATCTTCACGTCTATGCCTTTCCGCCTCTGCCTCTCCTCCCCAAGGTACTTTTGAAGGTCAGACAAGACAAGCCCTCCATGATTCTAATAGCTCCAGATTGGCCTCGACAGCACTGGTACCCTCTGCTGAGGAGTTTAGTACGGGAGCCTCCATGGCCTTTGCCTTCGATTCCGCACCTTTCGTCTCAGGAGGGCAATCATTTCCTCAATGTCAGGATTCAGTCCCTGCATCTAACAGCCTGGCATATTCGGTTCTAGAACCTGGAGGGTCGCAGCTTCCACAACAAGTTTTGAATGTTATTTTGGAGGCCAGAAGGCCTAGTACAAGGAAAGTTTATGCTGATAAATGGAGGAGATTTTTATTTGGAGCAAAACAAAGAGCTTTGATGTTTCCAGGCCTGATTTAAGTGTTTCTCTTCAATATCTTACAGAATTATTAGACAAGGGTTTGTCTTTCTCCTCTATAAAAGTTCATGCTGCAGCCATTTCTGCTCACTATGACTGTGACCCTCCACTATTCTCTCATCCTTTGTTTAAGCAATTTCTTAGAGGGCCAAGAACATAAGACCCCGTAGAGCTCCTACTCCTGCCTGGGATCTCAATTTTGTGTTGGAAAAACTTACTTTACCTCCTTTTGAACCTGCAGCTATGGCTGAGTTAAAGTTTTTGTCTTGGAAGACTGCTTTTTTGTTGGCCATTACGTCTGCTAGAAGGGTTTCTGAATTACAGGCTCTTATGGCAGTTGAACCCTTCCTAATTTTTCATAAGGATAGGGTATCTCTGCACTAATCCTACTTTTTATGCCTAAAGTGGTTTCAAATGTGGCCTTGAACCAATCAATTCATTTGCCTACTTTTTATGCAGATCCCCAAAATAAAGGGGAGAAAATTTTGCACACTTTGGATATTCACAGGCAGTTGCGTTATTATTTGAGCAGGACTAAAGGGTTCAGACAGTCTCAGCAGTTGTTTGTTTCTTTTGCTTTAGGTTCTCAGGGGAAACCTGTTTCAAAACAAACTATTTCTAAGTGGATTGGTTTTTGTATTGCTTTTTGTTATTCTCATCATGGTAAGGAGATTCCGGCTGGAATCAGACCTCACTCCACTAGGGCTACTGCCACTTCTACAGCTTTTTTAAGGGGAGTAGCTACTAAAGATATTTTGGAAGCTGCTACTTGGAGTTCAGTGCATACTTTTTCTAAAAAACATTACCACCTTCCTCTTTATTCCAAATCTAGGGCTGGATTTGCCACTGCAATCTTACAGGGCATTTTGGCAGCTCCCAATGCTTTATGATTTTGCCAGCCTTCCTTTACCTCTGCTTTGGGATTCTACCCATATGTAAGGACTGCAGCAATGTGAGATGAAGAACATAGTACAGTTTTGTACCTACCATAAATGTAGATGTTCGAAGATCCACATTGCTGCAGTCCAACCCTCCCTCCTTCCCTCTGTAGTTTGGAATGGTTGTATGGTTTGGGTGGTAGCTGTTATTTGTACATGACTTTTGGGAAGTATTCTATTTTTGGCTGTGGCCTTTCTTTTTAGGGCCTTCTGACATCTGGGGCAAGGACGTCGGTCATGCGCTTTTATACCCTGATGCTCTGATGTCAGATCTGAGCGCCCATGACCGACGTCAACCTAATACTTTGGTATTCGGGCCGACCGAGGACAGCGGACTACCCATATGTAAGGACTGCAGCAATGTGGATCTTCGAACATCTACATTTATGGTAGGTACAAAACTGTACTTTTTATCCTGTCATTCAGATGCAATATTCCAGCTGTACACTTTCACAGGCTAGGAATGGCAAGTTTTAAGTTAGAAGGTTATTACGCTCAGCCTGACAATGTTATTGGTAATTTGTCTTGTAATTGTTGTAAGGACAAATTGTTAATGAAACTATATGACGATGTAGAGGTTATAAATGGGAATGATCAATTGACTGTAAGTCTATTATATGCCAGTGTGAATCAATTCACATTAATATTTAACAGCAAATATATATAGGACAATTATTCAATTAAAATGATTTACAAGACAACTACAATATTTTAAAGAATGATCCATTTATACACCACATCATGGCTGATCATTCCAGATAGATTTTCAGAAAAAAACATGCACAGTAAAGGACAGGCTGGCTTCTAGTACTTCTAATCTAGACAGAAATATAAAGTTTTCTTTAATAAAAGGAAATTATAAGTGTAGACAGCATAACTAATGCCACAATATTCATCGGGCATTGCATTTGTACATACAGTTACTAAAAAGTTATGATGATTTTTGTCCTTGTGCTGCTCTTGACTTTTTGAGCAAAATTATGCATCATTTTAGAAATTACTTTGAGTTTAAAGAAGACATTAAACCCTATAATATGTGACTTTACTTATTTCTAGATCCTGAGAACTTCATTCTTTGAAGTTCAAATGTTTGCAAATTATTAAACAATGCCCCAGATTTACAAAGCCCTTTATAGCATGCAGGATTAGTTTAAGAGCTATTTTCAGCAATATGGCCGACGTGCGATCCAGGAACGAGCTCCCGGGAAGTGCATGTGAGCTCTTACGTTAATCCTGGATGGACTGAGCTCCTGTATGCAAATTACCCTCATTTTCAGGTGAAAACCATGCAAATGAGAGTAATATGTGATCCAGGAAGCCGGCAGCTGTCAGTGCAGTACGAGTGCAGTCTGCAGAAATGTACTCGTTTAGTAACCAAGTACATTTCTGCAAACCACAAAACGGAGCTATGACAGCTTCAAATAAAGGCTGCATATTACTGAGGAAGCATGCCAATGGCCAAGTAGAAGGCCATTGGCATTGCAAAATGTTTAATAAATAAAAAAAAACAACATTTAATTTTTTTACGCCAATCTCACCTGATTAAGTATAGGGCAGCGACGCGCAAACGGGATCGGGGGGGAATCAATAAAATAAACCTAAAATAAGCATTCTAACTAAAATCAGTATTCTGCCATGCAAGTCAATAGCAGGCAAAAGACAACCTGGCCAGTAAGTAGTGGTTTCTAAGGGGGGAGACTCAGTGTGGGACATTTAACTATGCATTAGTAGGCAATCCTATGCAAATGAGCGAAAGGTTAGTGAATCCCATATTTTCCCAGGGTGTGAGGCAGGTCCCAAGAGTGTAAGAATATAAATAGCTGGGTGCAAGACTAGGATATAGGTGACATCATGGAGGTGTGTGTCAGGCATACTGTAAGCAGAGTGGAGACCTGTGGCTTGAGATTACTACTAGGTTAGCACAACTAAGCCAGGGGAGTGTCTAAACCTGCCTGGCACACTTTACAAAGTGTAAGCAGGTGTGCGCGCCACACACCAGGCCCTACAGGAAGGAAAAGGAAGTTAAACCAGGAAAAAGCAGCTCTGTGCACATATGAGCACTCTGTTTTTGCGGCGCGCATACGGGCTTAAACAGGGAGGCAATGGGAAGGGAAAACAGCAGTAGGAAGGTAATCAAGGAGAACTAGCTTAGCTGACAGGTGAAATGTATCAGAATCAGCCAATTACACAGGCAGCAGACCAGCCCAGCACACCACTATACACTATGCAAACACCTTTCCCCTTGTTTTTCCCAAAAACCCTGCACCATCGGTGTATACAGACAAGGACATTTTGCAAAATGAAAGCAAGAGAAAAAATGTTAGGGGCTGCATTTGCTATCCTAAACCAGCGTGTGCAAGAGGCTGAGGGTGGTGAGGATGTGAATGCTGCTGAGCAACCCTCAGTGAAGAGACGGAGAAGAATCTACAGACCTAGGGTAACCTACCAAGGGCTACATGAGCTGGAGATAGTGGAGCGCTATAGGGTGGACAGGGACCTCCTACAGCAAATTGTTGAGCTGTGCCAGCCATGCCTCACACACAGAACTAACAGAGGGGAACCCATCTCATTAGATACCAAGGTATGTGTAGGTCTAAGAATACTAGCTACAGGTACCTTTTAAAGGCCAGCTGGGGATATGATGGGGATTTCACAAGCATCAGCATCCAGGGTACTCCCATCAGTTCCTGGATGCCATGTCAGCACATGTCAGTGAGCATGGACATTTCCCCATCACCCGTGAGGCGTTGGCCAGCAATATGCATATCTCCTACCAGATAGCAGAATACCCTGAGGTAGTGGGTGCAATAGACTGCATGCTCATATGCATTAAAACACCACCAGGTGAGCAGGGTAGGGTCTACATCAACCACAAGGGCTTCCCCTCTATCAACTGCCAAGTCATGTGCGATGCCCAGGGCATAATAATGAATGTGTGTGTTGGCTGCCCTGGAAGCTACTACGATTCCCACATCTGGCATCTGACGCAGCTGTACCAGACATTTGCCAATGGGGACATCCCACACAGTCACCTAGTGGGGAATGCTGGATACGCACTGGAGTCATGGCTGATGACACCCATCAGAAATGTGCACACACCCAAACAAGAACTCCATAATGACACACACGTACAAACACGAATCATAATAGAGCATGTGTTTGGGATGCTCAAGTCATGGTTCCGGTGTCTGGACACATCCGGTGGAGCCTTGCAGTACTCACCAACTACATGTACCAAAATTGTCCTTGTATGTGCCATGCTACACAATATGATCCTGCAGAAACAGATGAGCAGGAACAGCATGGGGCAGGGCCACACAGCCCCCTACCAGTGCCAAGGCCTGCACAGGCACACTGTAACTAAGAGGAGGAACAACCTTAGCCTGCTCCAGTAGGCAGAAGGAGGCATGCCCAGTATGCCCTGGCCTTAGCCAAGAGGCAACACATAGCACATGCACTGACACAGTAGGGACCCAGGGAATGGCACCTCTCTCCAACTTGTACATACAGTAAAAGGGTTGCCAAACATGACACTACCTGTGCTCAACCATGTATAGGGAGTGTACTATGTGCATCCAACATAGGCAGCCCTGCATCACCACCCTCACTATTGGGACACCCACAAGGTAAGTGACTCACACATGCCAGTTGGGGGGGCACAAACCCAACAACAGTCACAGCCAGCAGGATAGGTGTAGACAAATACAAACAAATGCTGTACTATGACCTGTGAATGAGCCCCATGGATAACCCCTACCCCAGCCCTACACAGACAGACTACAGCAGGCCAGCCAGTTGGATGTCAGTTGTGAAGGCTAGGAAGTCCTAAACTAATATGTAGGGAGTGAAAGCTACAATCTGTAGTACACTGGTATGCCTCTAGCCAGCATGATAGGTAAGACTACAGACTGAAATGGTGCACCCGACATACCAGTACAGTCCTAGCAACTGTGTAAAAGTTTAAGGTGTGCCCCACCATCCCTTGTACACTTATGGTAACAGTCAGGTGTGCCCCCCCACCCCTGTGTAGAAATGTAGAAACGGTTTGGTGCTCCCCCCCACTAAGCAGAAATGTAGCAGCAGTCAATGCCAAATGACTGATGTATACCCTGCAGACACAGCATGCTACCTTTTGGTGTACAGCACAAAGGTCAGCACCGCAGTATAAACCACCTGGACTTGATCCAGACATGCAATATAGATGGCCATACTGGGCATGTTCACACACTTAAACACAAGTAGGCCATGTCAGCAAACAACAGTGGACCAGACATATCTGGCAGTTGCAGTTCTCAGTGCAGACACATGTCAGTATGCAACACTCCTGCCTTGCATACACAGTGGATAGGAATACAGACATATATGTAAGGACAATACACCATAATAAGCCAAAGGTAGATGGACATAGATGTGTTGAAGAGGGTGACCGTGACAAGGAGACATCTGGGCCTGTCCCACTCAGCACACAGCCAAAGGAATCCAAACACATGAGGTGCAGGAGTGACTCACTGCAGATACTAGCCACCAGTATCTGTCAACATGATGGCATGTTGCACATGCCAGCTGTGCAACATGACTGTACAAGGAAGATGTCACCTAGTAGCTGTATACATGTACCTGTGGCATATGACACTGTGTGTGCCCGCATGTGGCATGTCAATCCCAACATGAATGTGTTACGACCCATGCACACACCACCCTCTCCATAGCAGTATCATGATAAGCCTGCTGAGGTCCTCCAATGTGAAATACACCTTTGTTGGAGCTGTATCGCAGTAATCTCCATGGCGCGTCCCATAACTGTGTACTGCTGTACTAATAAACTAGTTAGGTAGTAGTCCTAACTCCAGACTTGGCAACTGTGTGTGTGTGTGTGTGTGTGTGTGTGTGTGTGTGTGTGTGTGTGTGTGTGTGTGTGTGCATGTCTCGGTCTTTGGCTGTGTAGAGAGAAATGCTTTCTAGGCTACTCACACTCAGTACAGTTCATATACACAACATTGGTAAGACTGTAGATGTCACGCACCTAGAAATACACCTCTGGGGAAATCCTAGCTCAGTAATTTGCATAGCGTGTCTTGTAACTGCATACTGCCGTAGTGTGATAAAATAGTTAGGTATTCTAACCCCAGACTTGGCAACTGTGTGAATGTGTGTGTCTGACTGCATAGAGAGGAATACTTTTCAGGCCACTCGCACCCTGTACAATACACGTACTTGACTTTGTCAAGGCTGCTGATGTCACTCACCTAGAAATACACCTCTGGGGAAATCATAGCCCAGTAATTTCTGTAGCACACCTTGTAACTGCATACTGCTGTAGTGTGATAAAGTAGTGAGGTAGGTGTTCTAACCCCAGACCTGGCAACTGTGTGTGTCTGAGTAGGGAGCAATGTTTTTAGGCCACTCACACCCCGTACAATACACATACTTGACTTTGTCAAGGCAGCTGATGTCATTCACCTAGAAATACACTTCTGGGGAAATTATAGCCCAGTAATCTCTGTAGCGTGCCCTGTAACTGTGTAGTGTGATAAAGTAGTGAGGCAGGTGTTCTAACTCCAGACCTGGCAACTGTGTGTGTGTGTGTGTTTGTGTGTGTGTGTGTGTGTGTGTGTGTGTCTGAGTAAAGAACAATGCTTTTTAGGCCACTCACACCCCATACAATGCACATACTCAACTTTGGCAAAGCTGCTGATGTCACACACCTAGAAATATACCTGTGGGAAACTCAACACCCAGTAATCTCTGCAGGGCATCCTGTAACTGCGTACTGCTGTATTGTGGTGTAGGACTGTGGTAGGGTTCCATCTCCACCCATGGCAGTCCTTAATGTTTTGTGTGTGTTGCAATGTCTGCCTATGGAGCAATGCATCATAGGCTACTCACTCACAGTACATTTCAGATGCCCTACATTGCCAATCCTTCTGATGTCATTCATTGTGAAGTAACACTTTGGGGAGAAAGTTCTTTAGTAATGCCTGTGGTGCGGCCTATAACAGCCATATGCTGTGGTGTGGTGTGATATCGACCTTGATCAGGGGTTCTATACCCACACATGTCAGCTGTGGATGTTATGTGTGTGTCTCACTGTCTGTGTAGGGAGCGATGCATTTTAGGCTAGTCACTTGCAGTACAGTTGAAATGGCCTACTTTGGTAATCCTACTGATGTCATTCAATGTGAAATACACCTGTAGCAAAATAGTACTCCAGTAATGTCTGTGGCGCATACTAGAACTGCATAGTGCTGTAGTGTAATAAAATAGGTAGGTAGGGGTTCTACTCCCAGGCATGACAGGTGTGTGTGTGTGTGTGTGTGTGTGTGTGTGTGTGTGTGTGTGTGTGTGTGTGTGTGTGTGTGTGTGTGTGTGTGTGTTTGTGTTTGTGTGTAACCCATATCCTGTGTAGAGGTGAGTGTGGTGTGTGTCAACTGTGGGCATTGTGGAGGGGGTGACCTTACTATATATCACAATGTCATCCATACAGGGATAACAAGTGTAAATTAGCTTGGAGGCTGGGGTGCAAAGCCATACCCATACATGTGACATCAAGGCCAGACAATCCAAGTTAGCAACCCCACTATTACCCATGCACACACTCAACCCATGTGTCATATGAACACACATGCCTAAGCAGCATGCAATACGTGGGTAGTACACTGCATACTGGCCACTGATATTAGCTATGTAGTGACAGCAGTGGGCTACAGAGGGCATGTCACCCTGCCCATCTGTCCAATATGCACGTACATGCACGCATTGCATCTCTGCCATGTTCCCCAATGGACACCTGCACCACCTGTAGTGCCTTCACATGTGACTCACAACAGACATACCATGCCTGACAACATGTCCTGTATGGACAGATGACACTGACATCAGGAAATACTGTTGGCATGCCATCATTGTAGGTGAAGGGTAAACCTGCTGCCCAGTACCAGTTCCTGCCACAGGCGGGCAAGACTGGCACATCTGATGATCTGTGTTCACAACATGGGCCAGACACCCCAGGTACAGTTCCACATGTCACTGTACATGCATGTGGGAGGTGTGCACATCCCAGACACCATCCATGTCATGGACTAAGGAATACATACATGGCATGTGGTGTACAGCATTGGCCAAACACAATAGTCATCCAGGTGGCTGGATGGGGTATGCAATACCCACCTGTGTAGGCAAATGCAGTAACTACAGGCCTAAGCCACAATGCAGACCATTGTCATGTGGCCTGATGCCAAGGTATACCCATCATCTACCCTTGTACAGTCTGCTGGCACAGTTGACCACCACGCATCCATGTAGACATGCACCCATGCATGTCAGAACTGGCACCCTGTGTTCGTGTGTGTGTGCTGTATGGTGCGCATGTCCACATCCACACTCGCTGCAACCACCCAGGGTATACTGAAGCATGCCATCTGATGTGTGGCATCTGCTTGTACCCTTTGCTCATACGGCCTCCATATGACCCATGTGGTGCATGTGATACCTGCACATTGATGAGTTGTGGAAATCCCACTAGTGACGAGTTGCACTCCTGGCCCAACCAAGTGTGTCAATGTGTGTGTGTGTGTGTGCATGTGTGTGTATGTGTGCATGTGTGTGCCTGTGTTGACACTGGCACCTCTACATGCAGACAGGCACATGTACAACACCTACCGTATATCTACTGTATCCCTGTTGCCGATGTCACTCACTGTCACATATATGTTCTGAGTGCTCCACATCAGGTAACCCATGTGGTGCGTCCAATAACTGCATCGAACTGCACTACATAGTTGTTGGGGGTTTGATACCCTGTGCTGGTAGGTGTGTGTCATACACATGTTTCAGTTTTACACTCCCACCCATCCCTGACATGTATTTGCCTCTGTCTGCCTCCCCCACTCCCTCTTTGGTGGATGTGAGGACCCACAACTGCCTTGCTTATGCAGCAGCATGTGTATTTTATGTGATGCTTATGGACAGCTGATGGTCTCTGTACAAATTGCAGCCCTTCCCTAGCTGATTGCATGTGGAACAGCTGTGGTAACAATCCCACAGCCAATTGCATGGAAACATATTCCAATACCTAGGAACCTCATGGTGGTGTTGGGTCTTTTCCATCACTGTGAGCAGGAACTAGATCTGTTGTTTGGCAAACGGCATCCCAGATGGATTGCAGATTCATTCCTACAACATACACTGTGGAAACAGGCCAACAAACAGGAAGGAAATGTGCTTGACCTGACTACAGACTGTAAGTGCTGCTATACTGCATTTGGAGTAATGTTGGTTTAATAGTGTTTGTCTGGATATGCCTGTCATACATGTAATAATACCTGCCATGTCAGTTCCATGTATATGAGGAATCCATCTGCAGGGATATCTGCAGACTGGACAGTGTTGTGCCTATGGTTTCATGTGTTATCCACAGTGCATCCCTCTGTGGAATGCAGATGGTAGTGTGAGGATTGCAGTCTGTAGATGGTGAAGGCCGTGACAGTTGCTGACTTCATATCCCTCATAGGACATATGTTGCAACAAGCACTGTTACAATGGAAAATACACAAGGTTATCACAGCAACATGTCTATACTGGCCCTGTGTATGTGATGTCAGCCACATCACTGTCAACGTTTATACATATGTTGTGCATGAAGTGGTGCATATGTGCTGTACGCCATAAATAGTATCATATCTGATAACAAGCCAGTGATATATCAGATTGCTACACATGTCATGTACAGTAGGGGTTATATTTCATGACATAAGCTGGACATTCTGTGGATGTTTGTACAGTACTGAGGTCTGTGTAGTGATGGTGAATGTCAGCAGTGTGTGTACTGTTAATATGTACTTTAGCCTATGTACAGACTGTGGTAGATGTCAATATCCTACCTCCCCATCTATCAGATGTTACATGCTGCCCCACTGTATGGTACTGTTTCACCGTACACATTTGTCGGGCCATATACACACATGTCCCAAACCAGACAGCCATCAGACTAAACTGTGTAGCAGCCCAGTATATGTAGGGACATTCAGTGACAGGCACATATGAGGATGGTGTAGAACAGATAGTCCATATACTGTAGTATTATGCTAGCCTATGTACAGACTGTAGTAGATGTCATTATCCTACCTCCCCATCTATCAGATGCTACATGCTGCCCCACTGTATGGTACTGTTTCACCGTACACATTTGTAGGGCCATATACACACATGTCCCAAACCACAGACAGCCATCAGACTAAACTGTGTAGCAGCCCAGTATATGTAGGGACATTCAGTGACAGGCACATATGAGGATGGTGTAGAACAGATAGTCCATATACTGTAGTATTATGCTAGCCTACCATATGCGGCTGTGGCTATGTTCACATTGGTTGTGGTAATGCACTGTCACACAGGTGTATCTTACCCTGTGCTGTGACATGGCTGTTGAGCCTGCTATATATGCATCTACATATGCATTCCCCCATACAAGATGTAGGCCAGTGTTGAGCCAATCTGCCTGTAGCCTGCACAGTGCATTGTTACATGCCTAGCAGTGTAGTGTACTTAACCAGTGGGATGTCATGTGCAGATACTTGCCAGATGTACTGCTGCCAGGCCTCCCTTAAACATCAGGAATGTCAGACAGACCAGTGGGATGCTGTACAGATGTATGTCAATATCTACTGGGTAGTATGTGTCCATGGCACCCCTGTACCAGCAGTCATTATGTGTCAGGCCAGACAGGAGTGTGTGTGACTGCAACACCTATGGTGCCAAATGTATATCAGTTGTTATGTGTTATACCCATCTACATGGCTGTCTACATCTATATTGTCAGGCCCAGTACACGTGGTGCACTAAGGGAATATGTTCATACCTCTGGACTGTACAGGGTGTGTCCGAAGTTCCATATAAAGTGGCCAATATCTCTGCTGCACTCCACAGGGGCATTACATGCTAGCAGCAGTACTTTACAAGATGTCCGTAGAATGTCTGTCAGTAGCCAATGGCACACATGTTATAAGCAGATGTCATCATCCACACACACCATGTCTGTGGAGACAATCCCAATAACAGTAGCAACAGGCTAGTAATATACCTGCTATATATACCTGACATCCCCTTGCACTATGACATTGTGCCTGTAGGGGCAGGGGTACGGCTACACTCCATGTCCAGGACATATGGTGGAAATATATGTACACATACCAATGCAGATAGCCATATATATATAATGACACGTGTACTACATTGAATTACCACTGTCATGGCAAGCACCCACTATAAATCCCTACAGCATGTGGCTGTGGTCCCTTCACACTTCTTGTGTGACTGACATCCATCCTGTGTGTGGTCATCAGTGATACAGGCAGCAGGTAGCAATACCTCTCACAGGAGAACATGCACACACACAGCAGACACATTTGTAGGAGGTTCAGGAACTACAGACAGACTGTGGGTAGAGTTGTGTAATGCCTTGCATAGTACTGGTGTTACAGGGTGTGTGTGTGTGTGTGTGTGTGTATACATCTGTATAGGTCACTACTGTGGACCTACCTCTTGCTGGGCAGAGGTATGCATATCATGTGATGTCCGTCCACCACACAAGCCCTGTGTCAGATATGCCATTGGCAGTGTGTGTGTTGCGTGCTACCGGTACATGGCTACATCCATGTCTATATCTAACCTCAATTCCATGACTAACGGTATGCTGCAGACTATCCTATAACACCAGCACCTTGCTTAGTGTGTGGCAACAGTGTTTCACATATATGCCTGCGTTCCAGCCTCTATCCCCCATCTACATACCAAGCCCTGCACATTTGTCATGCTTTTGGGGATTGTGCTGTAGTGGGCTGTGAGTATATCACACTGCCATTGCAGCCATTAGTACACTGCTGTTGTATCCCCTGAACATACACTGGGGCTGGGGCTGGGGCCATATATGTGTGAGCGTCACCTACACATGATAGAGCAAAATCCCAAAAAGGGAAGGCATCTCTGATCAGTGTTAGCAAAAAACTACGGGCACTCATAAAATCATCTAAGGCCAGCTTCGAGAGAAAAATTGCACAGGACACTAAGGATAATCACAAGGCTTTCTTTAGTTATGTTAGGAACCTGGGTGGGAATTCCCAGATATGCTCAGAATTAGTCCAAAATGACAAAAATACACGAACCCACAGACATTGCCAACATCCTAGCTGACAGGTTCAGCAAACTCCCCACCAAAGGGCAAATATCTGTCCCAGCAGAGTGCTGCCCCTGACATCTCAGATGCTCAGATAAGAGCCACCCTCTCCAAAGCAAAAACACAGCATCAATGGGACCAGATGGTGTCCCGGCTGTCCTACATGAACTCAAGAAGAGCTAAACCCAAACATAAAACTACTGTTCAATCTCAGCCTTACCACAGGATATGTACCCAAAGAGTGGCATACAGCAACAGTGGTCCCTCTCCAAAAAGATGGTGCCTCAACGGATCCTGGAAACTATCGCCCCATAAGTCTGACTAGTTTGGTCTGCAAAGCTATAGAAAGGATCATCATGGACCTCATAAAAAAAGATATTGGGGACCTACAGACACTGGATCCTACCCAGTTTGGCTTTGTTAAAGGCAGATCCTGCCTCTTAAACCTGGTCGATTTCTTTGAAACAGTCACCAAGGCCATTGTGAGGGAAGGTGGTCCATACAGCCTCGTGGACCTCGCAAAAAGCCTTGATACAATACCCCACTCGGGCATTATAGATAAGCTCACCAGCTTAAATATAAACCCCTATGTCACTAGATGGGTTGCAAACTGGCTCAAGGACAGAACCCACATGGTTAGAATTGCTGGAGCCATGTCAGACTCCAAACCAATTACAAGTGGCGTCCCACAAGGCTCAGTCCTCGGACCTCTCCTGTTCAGTATATATTTCTCGGAGGTACAGGCCAACACGGAAGGACTGTGGCTGACCAAGTTCGCAGATGACTGCAAACTGGGTGCTATAATCGACTCTCCAGCCGACACAAGCATCCTCCAAAAGGGCCTCATAGAAACAGACATCTGGTGCCAGAGCCATGGCCTCAAGCTAAACGCCAAAAGTGTATAGTCATCCCCTTTGGCAAAACAAAGTCCCCACAAATTACCACATAGGTGGTAATCCATTAAGTACAGAAGAAGTAATTAGGGACCTGGGGACCCAAGTTTATAGCAATCTCTCATTTGACAACCACATGGCCAAAGTGGTTAGAAAAACATTTTATATAGCCCTCCTAATCATGAAGGGATTCACATCTAGATCAGGGGAGGTCATCGTGCCTCTTTACTCATCCCTCATCAGGCCCATAATTGAGTACAATGCCCCTTTTGGGATGTACCTTACCAGACACCTGCAGCAACTGGAAAGACCCCAAAAGTACCTCACCAAGAGGATCAAAGGGCATAAACAGATGCCATATGCTGCCCAGTTAAAGAAACTCCAGCTCTACTCAGTGGCATACCGCCTGCTCACAGGCGATCTGTGCCTGACGTATAAAGCCATGTCCAACCCGGAATTAATGGACATGCTGCACCTCAGAAAATCCAAGTCCCATCGAGCTATGCGCTCGAGAGACTTGAACCTCAGCACTGAAATAAATAGGACATGCTGGTGGGATAGATTCATAACCCAGAGGCTCCCTTCACTCTGGAATAAAATCCCAGTCCAGGTTAGGCAGAGTCCCTCATTGACTCTCTTCAAGAGGAATCTTGATGAGTGGATGGGGGATCGTAGGTTTACCCCGGGTATCACTTCTGTGTCACTGATAGACAGAGGCACAGTATACTAACCTTGAAAAAGGGGATAGCAAAATTAATTTAAAATGGGTGGTGAAAGCCAAACACACTCTGGCTAGGCTTATAACTGCCCTAGGGCAGATAGCCTAGTATGAACCTATGAACCTATGAATCTATGAACACATGTGTGCCCTTATACACTGCAGAGGCCAGTGTATGTAATAGTGGTTTATGGTCTTGTATTATTGAGTCTAGGTGGGGAGCACCATAAAAGACCTAGGCTGTTACAAATGTGGGGGTATCAGGGGTGAGCTGCCACAAGGTATGTGGATGCACAGTACTTGCCCACCTGATCATGAAGGGATTCATATCCAGATCAAGTGAGGTCATTGTTCCCCTGTACTCTTCACTTATCAGACCAATGATCGAGTACAATAACCCATTCGGGATGTATCTCACCCGACACCTGCAGCAATTGGAGAGACCCCAAAAGTTCCTCACCAAAAGGATAAAGGGACTCCAAAATCTGTCATATGCTGCCAGACTGAAGAAACTCCAGCTCTATTCAGTCGCATACCGCCTGCTCAGAGGTAACCTGTGCCTGACATACAAGGCCATGTCCAACCCGGAATTAATGGACATGCTCCACCTCAAAAAATCCAAATCTACCAGATCCACTAGAGCAAGCGACTTAAACCTTAGCACGGATATAAATAGGACATGCTGGAGGGATAGATTTGTCAACCAGAGACTCCCTATGCTGTGGAATAGAATCCCAGTCCATGTGAGGCAGAGCACCTCGCTGGCTCTGTTCAAGAGAAATCTTGACCGGTGGATGGGAGATCGTAGGTTTACCCGGAATCATCTCTGTGTCACTGCTGGACAGAGGCACAACAAACTAATGGGCACTGTATTTTTTAACATAAGGGGTGGCATAAGCCACAAAACTTTGGGCTGGGCTTGTGGATGCCTTAGGGCAGATAGCCTGGTATAAACCTATGTATACTCCACCTATATTGCAACTACTAACATGACTTGGGGTACTGCAAGCCTACTGCCCCCTGCAATACAGACTGTTTTGTGCATTATGCCTTTATATGTTCTGGGTACAACCCATTGGATCACACAATGTCTTTACCTCCTACTGAGATTGTACAGAGTGTAGTTAGAGGATGCTGAGCTACACACCTGCAGTACATACTGTTGATTGTGTGGTACCCTGTGGCCCAGTCTGTCGGCATTATTGTACATTCTGAAGGGCTTGGCTTGAACTGCAACAGTTGTGAACCTGTCCAGACTACTGTATAAGTGTAACTGTTTCACAGTTGCAGTATTCCGTTTATATGGTTGTCAGTATTGGAACAGCTATATGATATTGCATATAGGACCATTATGGTACACAATAAAAGGAGCCCCATTTCTGCAAACCTGTGTGTGGTGTCTGTACTATGACCTTTCTATGGGTATATGTTGCAGGCAATGATTGACATTTGTATGTTTTGCCCATACAATGTCCAGTTGTTCAGGTGTTAACTACAGGCATACTGGCTGTTCCATATTGTGTGCACCTCCTACATACGTATCTGCCTGTGCATATATCTGTGTGTGTGTGTGTGTGTGTGTGTGTGTGTGTGTGTGTGTGTGTGTGTGTGTGTGTGTGTGTGTGTGTGTGTGTGTGTGTGTGTGTGTGTGTGTCTGTATGTATATATTTGTGTATATATATATATATATATATAAAATATGTATGATGTATGTATAGCTATATCAGCATGTATGTGTATCTGTATCCTGGGGACATCGACAGCTTCCAGATATTACATGTCCTGTGGGTGGCAGACTGTACTTGGTAGTGTATTGCAGGGCACAGGTGTTTGGCTGTTGGTGGATGCCTATTCGTACAAGACGTGTAGTGTGTGGGGCCTCTCAACCCCATTAATGGTGCATGTGGACATTGGTGTATTTGTCAATCTACAACTGCTATGTACAGATATATGGCCATATATACCTATATAGATATATTAACCTGCTAACAGACATATAGATATATGTACATAGATAGTGATATATATGTATATAGAGGTAGTAAAACAACATATATATTTGAATACATGTGTATCTATACATATATGAGTATGTTGTATCTGTTAAGTTTGCAATATAGTTACACACGCAGACATCTAGATGCTGGTAAACATTCAATGCACTGTTGCATGGCAGGATTGGCTGATATGTTTCTGAAACATTGAATATCTGTGTACCTGCCATGGCTTAGTGGCACATCGGTTTGCCTAGGGTATGCAGGGTCCTTCGTTTGAGCCTTGCCAGGGTTGTTTAAGTTGTTGCTAGCCAGAACAAGTCCCATTGGCTAGAGAGTGATTAGGGCACTGTAAAGCAGTTGTAAGCAGGTTTGTGTGTTCTGCCCAGCAACAAAATAAACAGGTCCTGCAAGGCTCGTAACCAGGACCCTGCACATCATACACAAAGTAATTTACCACTAAGCCATGGCAGATATGTATAATCATGATGGGTCTACATACATATCATCCAGGGCAGGTATACAACACTACAGGGAATGTATTCCACCATGTAGATGTATTTGTGTTTGTGTATGGGTCTACCTGAAAACACCAAATGCTGACAACGCCGACAACGAGATAACTGACACCGGAAGATCGACAACGGAGATGACCAACAATTAAAAATCCCGACTCTGAGAACACCGACATGTTAAGGTAAGCATGTGATAGTGACGGATGTTAGAGTCAGGGTGCGGGTAAGGTAAGTGTGCGATAGTGACAGACTTTAAGGTTAGGGGTGGGTTAAGTGAGTTAGGGTTAGGCTGTGGGTAAGGTAAGTGTGCGATAGTCACAGACTTTAGGGTTAGGGGCGGGTTAAGTGAGTTAGGGTTAGGGCGCGGGTTAGGTGAGTGTGCGATAGTGACGGACCTTAGGGTTTGGGTTAAGGTTAGTGCATAGATAGTTGTGTATGTAAGGTTTAGTGTAGGTTTGTCAGGTTTTTGGTGTGCTTGTGTTGTGTGTGTGTTTTACGGAAAAGGTATTTGTTTTGTTTTGTTGATTGTCAGGATTGTGGTTTGTTGGACATGTGAAGTTTCGTGGTTTTGAACTTTTGGTTTTGTGGTGTTGGTTATCTCGTTGTCTGTGTTTTTGCATGTCGGTGTTTTCAGGTAGACCCTTGTGTGTATATATATATATATATATATATATATATTCATATATATATATATTCATCACTGAATGGATATAACATATCTAAATATGTACATATAGGTATAGACATATCTATATACAAATATATATATATATATATATATATATATATATATATATATATATAGATATATAGATATATACAAGCCAATACATACAGATATACATAGATACGCATACAGCCAATGATATATCTGTGTATATCCACATGTCCACAGATAGACAGACTAGGAATGCATATATGTTAGCATATATATATGTCTCACCTTTCAAAAGGGAGAAGTCCATGTGTCTGGAGGCTGGTAGGCCTATAGTATGTTCCCAACATTGCACAATCCTGAAATACATGCATAGAATGTGCAATGTGTGAATGTCAGTATGCATTCGCTCATTGCAGATTAGGCAATTTGGTTGCGGATGCCACTATAGTGGGGATGGGGAATAATTGCCTATCCCCACTGCAGTGCACACTAGGGGTTCGTATATCATAGTAGGGTGGTTGTGGGGGGCCTGGCCCTCCAGAGGGGGGTGCATGGAATCATGCACCCTGCAGTACGATATGTATTCCAACTTGCAGTTGGAGTGTCGGCGAAGGTGCCTCTAGAACTGCAGTTCTCTTCACTGTGGTACAGTAAGAAACAACAGGTTAATCCTTTCTGTTTGTAGAAAGGGCCGTTCAAAGGAATGATTGTCCCCCCCCCTGTCAAAGGTGAACCCATATATATCAATATAGGCATATATGGACATACATCTGTAGATGGAACTGGGAATGTAATCACAACATATATGTCCACATGCACCATTGATGGGTTTGAGAGACCCAAACAACATACATCTGGCATGGTTAGGTATTCACCCCCAGCCAAATACGTCTAGCCTGCAATACAATACCAACTTTAACAGATCCCATAAGCAGGACTCTACATGACAAGGGCAGTCCACGTTAACAGTACTCCATCCCACCTGTAGGTTGTAAGTCTGGAATTACTAACATATCATGCAGTACAGTCAAGTGACATGTCATGGTTGGGGGAACCCCCTGGGCAGGTGCAGTAAGTAGCTGGGATCCCTCATACAATCCAATAGCCTTACACCTGACAATTATTTCACCAATGTTGGCAAGGACATCCACAAACCCACCATGTAAGCTGGGAACTACCACCCGGTAGCCAGATGACCGTGGTCTGCAGGGACATGGAACATACCATCAATGAACCCATGGCCAATGTCACTGGTTATCTCAACACATGGGACCCTGCTAATGTTGGACTTGTCAAAGGCAGAGAATACAACCTGAACCTCATACACCTCCTCAAACATGCATGGTTTACCTGTACAGATGCATTCAATACAGTAGTCTACTGATATGTCCTGGAACCTTACCTGCATGCTCAATGTGTGGTGTGTGAGTAGCACCCACCTCCATGACCGTATAGGTCTAGAGCTCTTGCAGGTGGGCAGGTGCTACCAGGCTGATGAGCAGCTCCTCCACTCTGGTGAGGGGGAATGGATGTTATGAACCCCCCCATTGTGAGGTGGTCACCCCACATGGCAGGGCACGATGTCGTACTTGCCGGAGCAGGTCACTACAATGGTGGTGGACCTGTTCATAGGTTCAGCTGTGCAACCCCACCTCATTCACCCTGCGGACCACATCAGTCCACATGGCTGTTCTCTCCTGCTGGTCCATGCTTGTTTGTGAGAAGAGCAGATTATAGTTGTGGATCATGCTAGTGATGATCTCCTCCTCAGTGGCACTGTATGTAGGGTTTCTCGGATGTGCCATACTCCCTGAAAGACACAATGATGGAAATATGTCTGAGCAACTTATATGTCAAGTTTACCATAATACAATACACATATCAGTCTCCCACCACCATATCAGCTCCAACACAATGTTCACACTACGATACTGGTATCTGTCTGATATGCATACCATTGGGCCATATACTGTGTTGTACAACACCTTCTGCTATGTGGTTATAGACATGCTCCCTGTGGGGACACTAGAGTTGCAGGGCTGTTACAGGGTATTTCACCTGCATGCCATTGTCACTGCCACTATGTTTCCACATATGCATGTTGTAGGCCTGCTATGTGATTGCTACACATCTGCCATTCTGTAGTATTGGGGATATCTATGCATGCTGTTGGACATGTTCTGGGATTGTGTGGACTATTACAGCCCACATATGTTCCATGACAGTTACACACCAGTATGCATAGGGGTTATTTGCCAGCAGGAACACCACTCCAACCTAATGTGCACATTACCAGTCCACATCACATCCATGGCCCACCATGGAACCTCATTTTCTACTGTTCCATCACTACCTTCATGTGGAAACACCTCAGTGGATAGTGTCACCCAGGTAGGTCACAGGTATTGATCATAGGGAGGTCCACTGTGACATGGGGTATGTGCTACATCACCTGGAGGCATGCAGTACACATACACACAGTTCAACATGCATGTCCCTCCTGCCCAGCACACAGCCCAGGCACCATTATGTCCATGTAGATGCTGTCGTGACTGTCCATGGGTGGCCACCATGTTCCCATGTGGGGGCTCAATGGCCTCCACATTCCAAATGTAACTACCTGTCCACAGTATTTAACCAACACATGTGCCATATACCAGCCCTGTATGCTGTCTTGTTTGTCACCAAGCCAGACCTACATACCAATATGTGCCTAATACCCTTCACCAACATATATACCCCACCATCCTATACAATTGCAATGTGTTCCCAACATGAGTTACACTCCTCACTCACTCCACACTCCATCTTGCAGCCGTGTACTGGTATGTTGTGTACAGATGTGTGATGTTCTCTCACACGTCATGGCAGGGAAAATGTATTGCCATGTGTGTATATATATATATATATATATATATATATATATATATATATATTTTTTTTTTATATCTGCACACAAACCTATATATATATATATATATATATATATATACACATACATATATAATCTCTCTCTTTCTTTATATATATATATATATATATATATATATATATATATATATCTACATATATCAACATACACATATATCTGTCTGTGTATATATATATATATATATATATATATATATATATATATATTTTTTTTTTTTTTTATATCTGCACACAAACCTATATATATATATATATATATTAGTCCCAAACAAGAAAAATGCCAGCACCTCGGAGAGTCAGACAAATAAGTTTATTTTGACTTCAAAAAGCAAGTGATTAGACCGGTTTCAGCTCAAAGCTTTCCTCAGTAATACATTGAAGTAATTGCAAGAAGCCCTTATATAGCTGGAATAAGTAGATTCATGACATCATTTCCTGTAATTAATTAAACATAAAAATGTTATAATAATGAAAAGTCACAAATAATGCATTGTTGAAATATCATCCATCTGTGAATGAGTTTACTGTCTAAATATCAATATAACATGACTCTGTAATAAAACAGAAAAAACCAAAGAAAAGAAAATAGTGATTTATACAATAAGAATTAAATTACTTACTGCAAAATCATAATTTGTCATTTAACCCTGGGGAGAAAAGTCCCCCTAGTTTAATAATCCACCTTCTCTCCTTTGTGTTAAGAATATCGTGCCATCCTGATTTGAAAGAACGATCTCCCAAAATTCGATCAATAATAGTAAAGGTGAATCTTGCATTGGAGTGTTTCATTGTATGTTTGTAAAGTGCATTGGTAATTCTGTGATTTCTGATGTCCCCTAAGTGTTCTGAAATTCTAATACGGAACTGCCTTGATGTCTGGCCAATGTAAAAGGCCTGACATGTGCAGGTGGCTAAATAGATTATCCAATCCGAACTACAATTTCCGAAGAAATTGATGTCATATACCTGACCTGTGTTTTTACTGGTGAAACTCGTTGTTTTGAAAATGTAATTGCAAAAGCTGCAATGGCCACAGGGGAAATTGCCAATGAGCTTATCTCCAGTAAGTGTCCTTTGTGTATAGTTGTCCTGCTTAGTTTTTGATGTTTTTTTGTAATGAGAGAAATGGGAACATAAGGATTTACCCTTTCTGTAGGAGAAGTAACAACGTTCTCCTAAATAGTTTTCTAAAAGGGGGTGCGAGTTGAGTATATTCCAGTGGTTGTTGACAATATTGATCAGGTTTCTACTGTTACGGCCATAGGTGGTAACCAATCTACATACGTCGGAATCCTGAGTTTTCTTACTTTTTTTGTATTCCAATAGAGAGTCTCTGGGTATGGAATCACAAGTTTGGACCGCTGAGTTAATGATTTGTGATGAGTATCCTCTGGACAAAAATCTGTTGGTTAAGTCCTGTTGATATTTGGTGAGGTCTTCCTGAAGAACATATTCTTCTTATTCTCATAAATTGGGATTTTGGAATATTTTTGGTAATATGTTTGATGGAAACTGTTGGCATGTAAGAGAGTATTGTACTGGGGAAATTTTCTATAGACAGATGTTTGCAATGTGTTGTCAATCTGTCTTTTCAAATGGACATCCAAGAAATGAATTTCGTTGAGATGATGTTCTTCAGTGAATTCAATCCCCCAAATATTGCCATTTAAATATGCCTAAATTCCCTAAGATATTCGTGGCCTCCTTTCCAAACCAACCAACAATCGTCCAGGTATCTCCTCCATATGTCTATTTCCGGTAAATATATATTGTGCATTGGATCGTAAATGATTGTTTCCTCTATGTATCCCATAAACAGATCTGCGTAGATGGGCGCGAAGGAGGCTCCCATGGCTGTTCCTTGTAATTGCCAATAGCAATCCTGTTGGAAATAGAATACATTTTTGGTCAAAATATGTTCCGCCATACATAATATTAGTGTATTCATTCCTGGTGGATATAGATTTGCTTTGTATAGCCAAAATTCCAATGCCATTAAACCCGCCCAATGGGGGATACTGGTATATAGAGCCGATACGTCCAAGGTGCACATAAGCCAGTCCGTGTCCAGCTGTGTATCGGTGACAATCTTCAAAAATTCCGTAGTATCCTGTATTCTAGCACGAATAAATTTCAATAATGGTTTTAACTTTTCAGTAAGAAAGGCCGAAAGGGGTTCAGTTAGTGAACCAATACCTGATACAATTGGTCTACCCGGTGGTTGTTCTAAAGATTTGTGAATCTTTGGTAAAAGATATAGATATTGTTTGGCAGGATCTTTAACTGTCAGATGTTTCTTTGTTTTCTCTGAAATTATACCATTCTCTACTGCCTCTTCAAGAAATAAAGTAATTTCAGTTTGAAAACCAGGTGTTGGATCAATATCCATCTTCATATAGTGGTGGTGATTAGATAGTTGTCTATTAGCTTCACTCAGATAGTAATCATTATCCATAACCACAACCGCACATACACATACATATATAATCTCTCTCTTTCTTTATATATATATATATATATATATATATATATATATATCAACATACACATATATATCTGTCTGTATATATATATATATATATATATATATATATATATATATATATATATATATATATATATATATATCAACATACACATATATATCTGTCTGTATATATAATGTATGTGTATATACATATGTGCATATATGTGTAGATATTTTGTGTTTATATACCTATATAAATGTATAACTGTCTGAGGTTCTGTACACATACACAGCTGTGAATATGTATCACACACATATATGTATCTGTATGTGGGGTGCGTACGAACATCTGGACCACACTCATGTACCCTCTGTACTTCACAGCTGAAATGTTCTTCCTTGCTGCAACACAGACAGGTGTCACATGTGAACACAGACTAACATTATGGGGGTATATATGGTGACAAACTTTAGATAAGCATATTATACTGCTATGGCAGCATGGGGCATGCTATGCTATACTCTAACATGACTGTCCTACAGGTGGTGTGGTCTATCATGGCGGTATTAATACCCCCACCAGCCGTTAGCCACAGTAATTTACAGAACACAGATATCATGGGTCACATCCTTGCCATTTACTGCTGGTCTGCAAATTTGACAGGTATGTCCCACTGCCCACAGGGATTAATACTACTGTCCAGTGCAGTTGTTGAGCACAACATCATTACAGGAACATGTACTGATGGCCATATACATCCTTTCACAGTATACATCCTATTAATCTATGCCATATATTACATGCCAGTAAATGCATATCTGTTTCACATAACTGTTATGTTGTTCCACTGTAACACAACCCTGAGCTTTATGACCTTTCTTGAATTAGTTTCTCTCTCTCTCTCTTTCTCAGTCTCTCCAGTAGAGTGATTGAGCTGGTTTGACTAGATTGCAGCATGCTTTTGTTGGTGTGGCACATGATCAGGTGGTGGCGTCTGCACCAGTCAGTGTCCACCAGTTGCTAATTGCATGCAGCCTGCTGTGTAGTACTTCAGATAGCCACTGTCATGGCAGCCCTGTACTATAAATTGCTGCCTTCTGTGGGCGTTGTCCCTTCACCTTTCCAGTATGGCTGACATCCTTCCTGTGTGTGGACATCAGTGGTACAGACAGCAGGTAGCAATACCTCTTACAGCAGAACCTGCAGACACAGGACAAATCCACATTTGGGTAAAGTTCCAGACCTACAGACAGCATGAGTAGTGTTGTTGTGTGCAATGTATATTGCTGTTCTTACAGGGTTTCTGTGTACACGGTACTATTTCATGGAATGATGTCTGTCTGCATAGCTCTCAACTGTGGGCCTATCTGTATGATACCAGGGTGATTGGCTGCTAGGTTTTGTCTGTGCACCACACAGGTATTGTCCCACATATATCTGTGGCATTCTGTCTGTTGTGGCATTCTGTCTGTTGAGTGCTATCAGTACATGGTTACATCCATTCGTATTTCATTGTTGTATCCCTGCATAAGGGTATGCTGCAACAAATCATGTAACACCAGCAATTTCCAGGGTGTGTAACAGCAATAATGCAAATATGGCCCTGTGTTCTTGCCTCTGTCCTCCAAATTTATGCCAGTCTTTGTCCTGCTGTGATACAGAAAGGGTTGTTAGGTAATGACCTATCATTATTTACCGTTAGCATTACTGCTATCATCCCAGTCATGTCATGGACTCCCACACCAACCATTGGGCCATGTCCATATATATGGGGACAACAGCTGGTGAACACATTTGTGCCCTTGTACATTCTTGAGGTAAGTGTGTGGTACACAGTGTTCTTTACCCTTTTACAGCCTTTTATGGGGGGGGGGGGTTCTATGCCATTAACCTAGGCTATGGCACCTTTCCAGTGATGTAACTGTTAAGACGAGGGTCATTCAGTGTGATAGTGAGGTGTTAGGTTAAGCAATGATATGTACAGGATACTGTGACATTAACACAGGTCTCTAGGGCTTGATTACAAGGTGTAATTGGAGTCTGCTGAATTATATCTGTAAGTGTTGATTGTTACGTATCCTGAAGGCAAATCCTGTTCCTACTGTTGTACTAACTGAAGGCCTTGGCCTAGACAGCATAGTATGGTATATATACACATTGCTTGCATCTACTGTTTTGTGTTGGCCTTGCATTCATGCCTGATTATGTATTTCAAACCTTATGTCGTGTCAGTACTGGCATACATTATTGTATAGTACAGGAATACAGGTTATCTATGTATGCATACCTGTTGTGTCGTGTCATGTCCTTTGATTTGTGGGTGGGTATATGTTTAATGTCAGTATTCTTATTTCTGGGAATGGTTGCCACACTACACATTTACAGGTGCCATTTGAGGGGGTTGTGGTTGAGGGATATACTTTGCACCCAGTACTTCCACACTACTTCTACATAAGTATGGCTTCTGATACCTTTATTTTGTGTATATGTGTATGTACATATATATATATATCTCATATGGCTATATATATATATATATATATATATATATATATATACACACATCTGTGTGTGTGTGTATGTGTGTGTGTGTATGTATATGTATATATATATATATATATATATATATATATATATATATATATATATATATATATATATATATATATATATATATATATATATATATACACATATACATACATATATATGTAGCTATATACAAGTGCTGTTTTATTATTATTTGTGAGTCATACATTAATATATAGATCTACATATAGCTGTCTATCCGTCTACATTTACAGATATATCTGTCCATATGTCCATGCATGTTCGGCTTATATTTTAGCCTGTTCCTCATTCACTTGGGAATTGTCATGGATGATCGCAGCATTGAAGTCAGTAACTTGTGGCAACACTTTTGTGTTTCAGACTTCATCTTCTTCTACATATGTGTTCTAATGCATATAACTGTGTATCTAGCATCAATTTGAGTGTAACAGAGCATTAGTTGACATATATCCCTATTTGTACCCACAGTGTGCATACTTTGTCCAGACTTCTTGCATTAATGGGTTATGTGGTGTCATAAGACATTACCTGCACTGTTGACTGATTGTGCTGCAGGGTATGCTTGTGCAAACTTCAGCTTATGTATATCTGCCATGGTTTAGTGGTACATTACTTTGTGCATTGAGTGAAGGGTCCTGGGCTCGAGCCTTGGAGAGGCAGTTTTTTTTGTTGCTGAGCAGAACAAGGGCCATTGGCTACAGAGTGATTGAGGCACTCTTAAGCAGTTGTAAGCAAGGTTGCACAGGTTTGTATGGAGCTAGGCAATGCCTACACAGGTTAAGCAATTCAGCAGATAACTGAGTATAAGAAACTGTAACCTGACGTTAGCAGTGCTTTCCCCCATGCAAACACACTTAAACACACTTACTACTGATTATTTGTGCTTAAACCTGCTTACTACTGCCTAAATACATTGTGACACTGAGACTTCACATGTGCGTTTCATGCAGTACTCCAGTTCACATTTAAATGTTATTATGTAGGTTTTACGGCAAAAAGATGTACACATATGTTCATATAGAGCTTTCACATGGAAAATATATGTACTGCAGTGGGACTCGAACTGGGAATGCCTGTCTGTTAGGCGGGTGCTCTAACCAATACACTATTGCTGTGCTACTTTATTTGCATGTATACCCATATACCTATGGATCCTAGTTCCCCAAACACCCACCCCAACATGTCAGTGACACATCAGTCGTCCATTCACCAGTTGGAAACACTGTGTATCCACACCACTACACATTGACCACTCGCTACTCCTCTGGACCCATCCCATGGGTTGACTCAATCCAAGTATCCTCAGACATCCCAACCTTTTAGTCCACAAACATTGGTGACATGAGTGACCACTAGGACACTATTCCCAATGTTTGGGTTGTCCTACCTGGGACACACATGTCTTTATTTCATGATTAGACTCTACACATCATTACTTCATTACTCCAGTTAACAAGACACTAAAATAAATTGATAACTAAGACTATATGATAACGCACACATTACACATGTAAACCAATGTTATACGAGTTTGGCAACATTATATTACAAATAGGACCGGTTTAGTGATTGGCATTGATGTAACCGGCAAATCACAGGAATTATTAAAATATTTCATAATGGGAAAGTCCTCACATTTTATTCTTTTGAGAACAGCACTAACTTCGAAACTAAATACACAACTCTGAATTATTGCAGATTTGTCCCTTCCCTTTATCTTCTCGTAACTCTAATACTGTAGTACTGCAATATACAATGGAAACAAAACAATAGCTTATTTTGCCTTGGAAGTTTATATCCCAGCAGAATCATGGAAATGTCGCAAAAACATATATATATATATATATATATATATATATATATATATATATATATATATATATATATATATATATATATGACAGCCATTTCATGACAGTCTAAGTAAGACCTGCACTGTTACAAAGGCCATGCATTTGGCATGAAACTGAGTCGGAATATATAAGCCACAGTGCAGAGAAGGGCGTCACCATCTTTTCTGTACTGGACTATGAATAAATGTTTATTTAACATCTGTTAACGGAGTATGCAGACTGTTCCAACGAGGCAGGACTCCATTCAGTCATGACTTGAGCTTTACAGGCCAAACAACACAACTAAACATACACGAGAATCATACCTCTCAACCTCTTAATGTAAGAAGTCTAGCCAAAGCCTAATATAATTGGGGGTGGGGGGGTTCAAAGATTGGGACATACTGGGATCATTTCAATAGCTCTGCTTGACTGAGGCCCAGTAAATTGATCAATAGGGCAGTGAGAGCCGACACACCTTGCCTAGGCTTATAAATGCCCTTCAGCAGATAGCCTAGTACCTACCTATGAACCTATTACATGTATGGTTATGCACAACCTATTATTCTATCTACTGTCAAGGTTTGTAGGGGCACTTTCATGTTATTTATGTCTGCAAAAGGAATGAATGTGATACAGGGAATGTACTTCTCCATATAGATGTATGTAAGTGTGAATGCATATATATTTATAACAAACTCGCTGACCTCCATGAGGCGCTCCAATTAGAACCGGGTCATCCACCCCTGACATGGCTGGATCCATATTTCATACCCATGGTTCCTCCCCCCCACCCTAGTTCCACACACACACAAACCATCCATTCCCTAGTTGCTATCCCAGCCATAACACACCTCTACACATTGCCCTCTTCCCAGCGTTAGGGACCCTACCCATATGTTGTCTCAACCCATGTATCATCAGGCTCTCCAAACCTTTTAGTCCTTGAGCATACCTGTCCTTGTGTACTTGTCGGAAGTCCAAACAACCCGCACTTTTTGGGTAGTCCCACCAGGCACTACCCTGTAACTGTTTGTAAGGTAGACTTAGCAGGTGGACACTGTTACTCCCACAGGTGGTTTCCTGCTTGTGGTTTGAGAAGCAATGATTTGCTCACCCCTGCCCAGCTTGATATGACATAAGATGACATCACAAGGTAATACAGGTGTCGCTGTTGTTTTCCTTCTCATTCTGTTTGTATGTTTTATTGTCATGATGTTCATTCTTACATATATATATATATATATATATATATATATATATATATATATATATATATATTATATCTGTACATACACACGCACATACATCTACATAATTATATACATTTCCTATACGGTTGGATGCCTGTGCTGGATGATGTGTTTGTGATCACAGCAGCTGAATGTGTATCCACCATGGCTTAGTGGAACTCACGTCAACTATAGTGTGCAGGGTCGGGGGTTTGCAAACTGGCAGTGCAGATTATTTTGTTAATGGCCACAACAACAGCTGTTGGCTACAGGGTGACTTAAGGCACTGTAGAACATTTGTAGGTGGGTATGTGCTTGTTTGCATGAAGCGCAGCATTACTAGCCTCTGGTTGTGTCGTCTTGTACTCAATTAGCCTCCACATTGCTTCACCAATGTGGTACTCGCATACTGGCGGCCAAACAGGCTTTCACCCGCTTGCTCCCGCATACACACACACAACGCCGTGCATTTTGTTCACATCTGTCAACTGGGACAGTCAGACTGTAAGCTTGTCCATTGTTAGCAGTGGCCTGGGGTGTAGAGCTCTACATTGACCCCAGCTATGTATCCCAATTAATACTGGGGTGTTCACATTCATACAGGGTAACAGACATAACATAGCTATGTCCCCCATTATTCATGCTTAGTTTATATTGAACTGTCGGTATTATCCATGCTTAGGTCAGGTTTACATGTCAGGTATGACTGTTGACAAAGGTCGGTTTAAGGTGAGGTAGGATTCCTGTCTCACAGGTCTGGGAAGGTTACATGCAGGTATTCAGGGTAGGTGTAGTTATTCCATACCTGTGTGGTACAGTAGAGGTGAATAGCTAGGGAGTAGGCAGGTAGGTAGTGGGGGTGATATTGTAACTGTATAGTAGCCCGTAGGTATAATTGGATGGGGAGCAATAGGGAAGGGATGTTGGATGTTGGGATGTGTATGCAAGGAAGGACAAGAGGTATCAGTATCACTAGTTGATGTAGTGGTATAGAGTGTGAGGTGGGGGGGGTTGCAAGATGGTGAGCCTGTGCTGCTCCAGGTGTGCTTGTGGTGTTCCTTCATGTGTTAGTTGCATGTGTCCTGTGGGACAGCTGTGATACTACATGTGGGTTGGGGTTCCAGATACTGGCAATATAGCGGGGGAAGAGGGTGTCACCTATGTGTACCCGTAGACATTAATAGAAATGGAACAGGGGCTGATAGGTATGTGGTGTGCATGGGGCACAAAGGGGGGTGTTAGTAGGGTGATTATCCAGGGATGTGCAGGATGGCTGCAGGGAAGGTCCACAGCTGGCCATGTTGTCTACGACAACAGCTGTGCATATGCACTCCATTTGGTGTTTGTGTCAGACACTCACACCCCTGGGTGGGGGTGAGGACTACAATAATACCTTGCATTGCCTATTATATTGGCTTGCATGCCTGCAGTGGGGTGTTGCGACCATGTGTTCGTAGGTGTTGTGTAGTGGATTATGCAACAACACATATGGTTATACCATACTTAGCCATGTAAACTGGACTGTGCTGCGGTGGCACCCATATCAGGAATAGCTGCCCATTAGGCCTAAGCATGCCTGTCGACTATATAGAATCCGCAGCCTGTCCAGAGTTTGCTTCATACTATTGGTGTGTTCCTCTTACAATCTGCACCTGTCTAGCAAATAAATGTGAACTGACACCATTAAATACAGACTAGTAATTGGTTTAGGACCTCACATCCTTCAGCCGAGTCATGCTAATGCATAACTTATTATTCTATCAGCTTTCTAAGGTTGTAAGTGGAATATGTGCTTTCTGTCCCTATTTGTTCCCTCAACAGTTTAGGTTCTGTCCAGTGGTTTTTCTCTTAGGGGTTGAGAGATATGGGTGTAAGCTCTGCCCAATTCGCAATATTACTTACATCCCCGGGGCGGTCCTAATACAACTGCACCAGCCAACACCTGCACGCCTAGGCCCATAATTGCATACCCATAGTTCCCCCACCTGCCCCTCCTCTACAGTACTCATCCTTACTGTGGGTGCAGGTGGGGTCTAACCACACCACTACACACTGCCCACTCTCCACTTGTCAGGACCCATGTCGTACATTGTGTCGACCCATGGGTCATCAGGCTTGCACAACCTACTGGTCATAGGTTCATAGGTAAGTACTAGGCTATCTGCCTAGCCTAGGCATCTATAAGCCTAGCCGGAATGTATTGGCTTTCGCTGCCCCCTTAGATTAGTTCCCTGTGCCTTAGTCCAGCAGAGCCATTAGTTCCCTGTGCCTCTGTCCAGCAGAGCCATTGCAGTGATCCCTGGGGTAAATTTTCTGTTTCCCATCCACTCTCTTGAAAAGTGTTACTGAGGGGCTCTGCCTAATGTAGATTGGAGTCCTGTTCCAAAACATGGGGAGACTCTGGGACAGGAATCTATCCCTCCAGCACGTCCTATTTATCATTGTGGTGAGGTTTAGATCCCTAGAGCGTGTGGCTCTTGGGTATTTGTTTTTTTTTTAGGTGGAGCATGTCCATCAATTCTGGGTTGGTGATGGCCTTGTATGTCAGGCAGAGATCACCTCTGAGTAAGCGGCATATAACTTGAGTACAGCTGGAGTTTCTTCTTTCTTTCTTTTGTCAGGCTGCATAGGGCATATGTTTGAGGCCAGTAATCCTCTTGGTGAGGTTCATCTATGGTCTTTCCAGCTGTTGCAGGTGTCTTGTAAGGTACATCCCAAATGGGGCATTGTACTCTATGATGGGTCTGATGAGTGATGAGTAGAGGGGCACAATAACCTCTTTTGTTCTAGATGCAAACCCTTTTGTGATTAGGTGGGCCACATAGAAGGATATTCTAACCACCTTGGCAATATGATTATTAAAGGAGAGATTACTATCTGCTTGGGTCCCCAGATCCCTTATTACATTTTCTGTATTTAGGGGGCTACCACATATGTGGTAGTTCACTGGTACTTTGTTTTTTCCAAAGGGGATGCCTATGCACTTTTTGGCATTTAGCTTGAGGCCATGATTTTGACACCAGGTATCCGTCTCAGTGAGACCCTTCTGGAGGATGTCTGTATCAGCTGGAGAGTCAGTTATGGCTCCTAGTTTGCAGTTGTCTGTGAACTTGGTCAGCCATAGTCCTCCTGTGCTTGCCTGTACCTCTGAGAAGTATATACCAAACAGGAGGGTTCCCAGGACTGAGCCCTGGGGGACGCCACTTTTAACTGGTTTAGAGTCAGACCTAGAGCCTGAAACTCTCACTGTGTGGGTTCTGTCTGTGAGCCAGTTGGCAACCCATCTCGTGACATAGGGGTTTATGTTCACGCTGGTGAGCTTGTCTATAATACCAGAATGGGGAATGGTGTTGAAAGCCTTTGCAAGGTCTAGGTAGGCTGTGTGGACCCCCTTTCCCTCATCTAAAGCCTTGATAACTGTCTCAAAGAAGTCCATCAGGTTTAGGATGCATGATCTGCCCTTAAAGCCAAACTGGGTAGGGTCCAATGTTTGAAGCTTCCCAATGTCTCTGTTAATAAATTCCATGATGATGTGCTCAATAGCCTTGCAGACCAGGCTAGTCAAGCTTATAGGGCGATAGTTCCTGGGGTCCATTGTGGTTCCACCTTTGTGGAGCGGGATAATGGTTGCTGTGTGCCACTCTATGGGTATGTAGTCTGTAGAAAGGCTGAGTTTGAACTGTGTGTTTAGGTGAGGGATTAGTTCATTTTGGAGCTCATGTGAGAGACAGCCTGGGACACCATCTGGTCCCATTGAAGCTGTATTTTTGGCTTTGGATAGCGCTGTTTTAACCTGTGTCAGTGATTGCCAGAGCACTACATTCTTCTGGTATGGTTATGGGCCCTTTAGGGGGTGAGGGGGGGGGTGAAGTTTTTACTAAACCTGTCTGCCAGAATGTTGGCAATATCAGTCAGTTCAGTGTATTTTGAGCCATTTTGCACTAACTCTGAGCAGATCTGAGAGTTTCCACTTAGGTTCTTGACATAGCTAAAGAACGCTTTGTGGTTATCTTTGGAGTCCTTGGCAAGTTTTCTTTCGAAGCTAGCCTTGGATGATTTTGTGAGGGATCATAGTTTCTTGCTGATACTGATCAGGGATGTCTTCCCTTCTTGGGATTTTACTCTTTTCTGCATTAGTTTCCTCCTTCTGTTGTATAGCTTGTTCATGGCAGGGTTCTACCAGACTGGTTTCCTTTTCTTGGAGGAGTGAGTCTTGGTTTTGCTTGGGATGGCACGATCCATGCATTCTTGCAGGTGCTCATAGAGTGCCTTTGTAAGGGATTCAGCAGCTTGGACAGCGTTGTCCTTTAGCATGGGGGCTGTGAACCTTTCCACCTCAGTCATAAGTAATGTGAAGCTTGTTTTGAAAAGTCTTTCGCGGTGGTTTCCTTGATTGTGGGTGGGGGAGGAATGTGGTTATCCAGAGTGATTAGTCTATGGTCTGATCTAACCAGCAAGGGTTTGACCTCTGGTGTAGAACATCGGTCGCCCATGTTGGTGATGACCAGGTCCAATATGTTGTCACCTCTGATGGGGGTGTTGACCAGTTGATCCAGGGTGTTCGAGTTTATAAATTCTAGGAAGCGTTGGGCAAGGGAGTTAGTACTTGCGTAGTTCTCCAAGTTAATGTTTGGGTAATTGAAATCACCCAATATTAGGGCGTTTGGTAGGACCTTCATATCTTCCAGTGTCTCCAGAAATGCGGAATGGGGGTCCTGGGTCATGGTGGGTGATCTGTAGCAAGCTACAATTTGAATTGCAGTTTTTCCCATTGTTAGTTGCACATGGATGATCTCTGAGGCATTGTGCTGTGCCACTAACCTGGAGGTGTGGGTATCCTTGATGAATATGGATACACCCCCACCTTTTGTGTTGGGTTCTGTGGCCGAAAAGTATGGTATGAGTTATAGCCTGGTAGTGCTGGGGTGCTCTCAGGAGCCTTAAATCAGTTTCTGTTACTGCACAGATATCAATGTTCTCCATACTGAGGAGTGCCTCAAGTGTATGCATTTTTGAGGGTTAGACTTTTGGAGTTGAGTAGCATTATCCTCAGTTTTTGGTTACTTGTGCTATTTACGGTGGTGGGTTTGTCTTTTGAGCCTTGCCTAAAAAAGGCATTATGGGAGTGGTAAAAGCCTTGGCCAGTATTCAAAAGCCTAAGGGTGACAGGTGCAAGCCATCTCTTGTGAAGCAATGTGGATTATCGAGCATGTCATCCCAGGTGGACAGATACTGGATCCCCTTTCAATGACACCAGAAACTTAGCCAATTGTTGAAACTGATCATTTTTTTCTTTATATTGTGGCATCAGGATGCTACTCGGGATCAGGGTCATACCGGCCTGGGCTACATGATCAGAGAGCTCTTCCATGTCTCTTTTCATGTAGTCCATGGAGGTACATCTGAGGTCATTCACACCAACATGGACAATGACAGAGTCATATTTGTACTTGTTCTGGCGTGACCTGAGTGCTTGTGTTAAGTGGCGGATCCTGGTGCCTGACAGGCAGCTAACTGTAACCTTCTTCTTGTCCAGCCTAGTTAGTGGGACATCAGTGTGCCTGACTATAGAGTCGCATATTACTAGTGTGTTGGGTATGTTATTTTGCCTTAAGGGCTGTGATTGCATGGCACACTGATTATGTGAAGTATATGTTTCATGGCTTGTGATGGGGTGTGGAGGTTGCTTGGGTGTCTGCTTTGGAGGTCCCTGTTGTTTTTGCAGATTTTTATTTAGAGCCTCTGACTATGTTTTCATGTATTTATGTGTTTTTTGCCGGTGCTGGTTTAATGGGCCTATGTGAGATTGGTGGTGTGTTGCAAGCATTTCCCTTCCCCTCTTGACTGTCAGTTCCAGTCTTGGGTTGAGAGAGCTTTGCCTCCAGTTTGGCTGTATAATTGCATCTCTCGCATATATTAGTGTTTGGTGGTAGAAGGAGAGGGTTGACTGTGTACATGAGGCATTTGTAACATTGTTTCAGAATGCCCAGATTCACCAGTTGGACTGGAGAGTACACCTGAAGCTGCCCTTTGGACATGCCTGAATAGGTAAAGTGAGCTGTTTTACTGATTAGCTGGTAGGGACGAATAGAGAGCCTTGTCCTTCTGAACAGTATAGGGGGTCTAGTGCCAAGGTTAATTAGTGCTTGCTATGAGTTTTGAGCAAGTGCTGGCCTGTGAAATGAATGGTTTGAGTGCTTAAGTTGAAAGTTTGTCGGAAATGAAACAGAGAGAAATTAGCCCAGAATGGCCAACAAACTACTAACTTCTGGGCTACAGCAAACAAGACACACAAATTTCAGAAAGAAACAGATCAAATAAGCAAGCACAATAAGCCTTTAACCAGAAAATCCCAGCTCAGAAGGGCAGAATCTAGCCTCTCCTTCCACAAGAGTGCAGACTACAAACCTTTTTAATGTAAAATAACTGGCCTGAAGCCCAAGTGCTTAAACCAGAACTGATGCGCTTTTAGAATAACAGACACTGAGCCTTCAATCAGCAATTCCCAACTTAGAAGGATGTACGCTACCTGTCCTGCTACAACAGTGCAGACCACAAACCTTCTTAATGTAAAACAACTGGTCTGAAGCCCAAGTGCTTAAACCAAAAGACTTAGAATAACAGTTACAATTTAATCAGGCTACTACCAAGCAGTAATAAATGGAGCAGAATAAACACAATTGAGTACTTTTAAGAAGAGGCAAAAGCAAAATAAGTTAATCTTCTTCTTCTTCTTCTTCTTCTTTCGGCTTTTTCCCGGTTAGGGGTCGCCACAGCGGATCACCTTGTCCGCACATTGAATGGCAGTGGAGTTTAACCTTCCACAGAAGGCACACTCACACGCACACCTAGGGCCAATTTAGAGTGTCCAATCCACCTGCAGCATGTCTTTGGGATGTGGGAGGAAACCCACAGGGAGGACATGCAGACCTGACAGAAGGCACCGAGCGAGGATCGAACCGGAGAACCTCTTGCTGTGAGGCAGCAATGCTAACCACTGCACCACCATGGCCGCCCAAAAGCAAAATAAGGTAATAAAGTAGGAAAATACTATGAATAGGAATATGGTCCGTGTACGTATACAGCCTGGTTGGATGAATCATTACAAGGACTAACTCCAATGATCATTAATTTTTGGAGTGTCCCACAAGGGAGGGTCTTTGTTTCAAGATTAGACTTGGCAGGCCTCTCCCATTGGTAGTATCCTGCCTGTGGTCTGGGAAGCAGTGGTGTGTTTACTTGTATCGTGTGTTTGTATGTTTCACCTGTCTAGGTGGGGGTGGTTGCTGCTACGTGTTACACATTTGTTGATTGGACTCCTCACCCCCATTTACATTGCCTGTGAACATATTTAATTTGTGATTGCTGTATCATATCCTAGCTATTTACATACACATGTATATATATCTACATTACTATATACAGATATATCTGTATATGTATGCATACATGTATATATTGCTATCTATATATATCTAACAACATATGGGAGTATGGGTGTCTGCATATGTATATATCTATATGTGGGTATGTATATGTATTCTGTCTCTGTATGTATACATTTGTACTACAGAGAGGGAGAGGTATATCTCCATGTAGCTATGGGTAGATATACACACACATTCCTCTACATATATACATCTACATCTGGTTATTCCTTTCTTTGCCATTTAGATTAGACTTTGCTGCAGTGGGACTCGTAGCGGGTGTGGCTGCCCGTTGGGCAAAGCCTCTGCCCAATGAACACTTTTGCTCACATCCCTGGGGCTGTCTGTATAGACCCACATAAGCCAACACCTGCACACCTAGACCCATAACTAGCTACTCATAGTTCACCACCTGCTCCTCCTCTACAGCACCCATCCTTACTCTGGGTGCAGTTCGGGTCTGTACACACCACAGCCAGAATGGTCGTTGCATTGGCTTCCTTTGGTTATATGTCAATTTTTGCGGGACGCTCCTGTCTGTGTTCCAAGATTAGATTTTACGGGTGCACTCTGTACCCCTCTGGTTGTATCCTGCCTGTGGTCTGGGGAGCAGTGGACTATTTACATTATTTGTGGGTTTGTCTATATGTTTCCTCTGTCCAGCTGGGGGGGAGGTTATGCTACGTGTTACATGTTTCTTGCTTGGGCCCCTCACTTCCATTGGCATAGCCTGTGAACATATGTCATTCTTGTATTTTGTTTCCTATCATAACTGTATATCTGTGTATATCTACACACACACACACACACATATATATATAGATATATATATATATAAATATATATATATATATATATGTCTGCATACATTTTTCATATATGTTTATGTATGTGTATATATATATATATATATATATATATATGTATATATCTGCATGCACTATATATATATATATATATATATATATATATATATATATATATATATATATATATATATAAAATACATATTGATATACACATATATATATATATATATATATATATATATATACACATATTATATATATATATATAATACATATTGATATACACATATATATATATATATATATATATATATATATATATATATATATATATACACATATTGCTATATATATCTATATATATATATATATATATATATATATATATATATATATATATATATATATATATATATATATATATATATATATATATATATATATATAAAATACATATTGATATATATATATATATATATATATATATATATATATATATATATATATATATATATATATATATATAAATCCATGTGGGTATACGGGATGTATGGCCTTAATCTCACTTATCTATTGCTATGATGGCTTAGTGGTTAACTACTGTGACTATATTATACAGGGTCCTGGGTTTGAGCCTTTTTGAGGCAGTTTATTTTGTTGCTGGGCGGAACTTGGCCCATTGGATCCAGAGTGATTAAAACACTTTACAGCGGTTGTAAGCAGCTTTGCACAGGTTTGCTTGATGGTAAGCACTGCTAACCTTCGGTTACAGTTTCTTACACTCATTAGCTTCTACTTTGCTTACTCTGTGTAGGCAATGCTTACCCCCACACAAGCACACTTGGACACGCTTACCACTGCTTATTTGTGCTTAGACCTGCATACATGTGCCTTATTCATTGTGACACGAACACTTCACATGTGCATTTCATGCAGTACTCCAGTTCACATTTAATTGTTATTCTGTAGGTTATACAGCAAAACGATGTAAAATTATGTTCACATACAGATTTCCTGTGGAAAATGATTTGTGCTGCAGTGGGACTCGATCTGGGAATGCCTGTTCGTTAGGCAGATGCTCTAACCACTCCACTATTGCTGTGCTGCTTCATTTGCATATACATATTCCTTGTTATCCTCTACAGCCTTTTCAGATGCTTTAACCCTAGCTAGGTGATGGGCAAACCCGCGCACCTATGGTTAGCTGTACTCGGGGTTTAAAAAAAATAAATAAAAGGGTTTCTTCATTTTATTTGAATGTACTGTTGCTGTTGAACACATGGGGACGGTTGGTGGGGATATGCGGACACTTATGAGCAGTCTTGCTCATTTATTTACACATTCTTCTGTTCTATTTTGCAGGGGTATGTTTATTCTGAGATCTCTTCTCCCAGACACACCCCCTGCACTCGTCCACGCTCCATGTAGCATTAGGAGTTCAGGCAGCATGCCTTCATTAATATGCATGGTGCGCTGCCGTCCTCCTCTTAAACCGCCACTTCTGTGCAGGACTAGATTAGTCCTGCATGAAAGTTTAATAATTCCGGGGGAATATGTACTTTGTAGATATATATACACATTATTGATAAATTACAAATCTGACTGGGAGGGTCAATTAGATTCATTAACAGGAGGTTCAATATTTTTATTACTAAAAATTAGTAAATATATTTAATATTATTCTGTTAGAAGCAGACATTTCATTTTTCATGGTTTAGACTAATGAAAAGTTTATAACAAGAAACATTTCTCATTTATATTTCTATAAAGGAATTTTACTTCATTTTTGCTGAGTATCAGTTTTTTATCAGTGGTTAAAATGTCTGTTTCATCCTCACAACAATGATGCAAGGTCAGCTATAGCCTTTGGTTAATTCCTGTGGAACGTACATGTTCTTAAAGTGATTTATTTATTTATTTTTTTTAGTGAGGTTTCTTCCAACATCCTAAAATTCATGCTGCTTAACTGATTTTCAGATCTGTTGATATGTATTGCCCTTACTCCCCTTGCTGACATAGCCCAGGTCAGAAGGTCAGGGGTGCTAAGAGACTGACAGATCAGTTCACTTACCTGGTTAACAAAATTAATGTGTTATACAAAAACAATTAATAAAAAGGGGTCTGTATCACCTCTATTCGTCAAACCCCAAACAGCAAACATTCCTTAAGTGAACATTCACATTAGTGAATGTTTTACACAGGGATTGGAATTAGTTAACCAACATTGCAACTGCCACACATACCTCAGTATATCAAACCTTCCAAGTTGGGGAGCTGCACCCCCCACCTATATATACCAACTCCGACATTGCACTGCAGTGGGGGAAAAGGCCACATTTCCTGATGTTAGCCAACTAATTCCATTCCCTGTATAAACCATTTGCTGATGTGAACATTCACTTAAGAGAATGTTCACTGTTTTCGGTTCAATTAATGGACGTTTGCTGAGTTGAGCATATCTAAACATTCTACCTTGGTCTGTTATTTACTGTGGAGTTGACTGGTAAGAGAAGTTTTATTTGAGTTTATATTGTATTTGTTATCACTGTTTTTATCTATTTGTAAGTAGGAAGGGATAGCTTGTTAGCAAGGTTTACTTTGATTCATATTTTGCTGTTTTACCTTTAATTTCACTGTTGGTTGTTAGAAGGGGAGAGGCTTTAGACAGGCAAGCTCTAGCCACCCCAAAGGGCCTAGACAGCTATAAATTCACACAGACTGCAGACAGGAAAATCCTGAGCATATCTAAACAATCCTACCTTGGTTTGTAATTTATTGATCTTTACTGTTAAAAAGAAGTGCAAATGCAATAATTAGTGAGCACAAGCCACTGTTAGCCTTCGCGTGCGATGTAAAGGAATTACAACTTTTGTCTGGCTTGCAGAACTTGTATGGTCAGAACAACTTTACTGTACTTAATTTATTATTTAGTTGTATATTGCCGGTGCTTTTTTGTGATAGAAGTTGATTTAAGTTCTCTGTGAATTCTGTGGTTACTGTTTTTTATTACCCCTTTCTTTTACAATATTTTACTCATTTGAGACGAATATGGATTCCTTAAATGAGTATTCACTTATGATTTGCTAATACACAAATATCTTGTACAGTGTAATAAATGCTATGCATATTTAAAAGTAGCAGCTGATAACACTGATGATCTGTGTTCCTTGTGTCAAAAGTTTGATGATTTGCTTACCATTGTTAGAAGTAAATCTAGGCTTAATGATGATGATTGCACTTGTGTGATTGGCATGGCTTGGAGAACTGTTGTTTCATTTATTAATGACTGGACTGATGAGATAAATAACATTAGGCATAGAACAAACAGAACACATTTAGGAAATGATGCATCTATTTTCTGCAAAGAACATTCAACTCCTATGAAAGACGATGACGCCCCTGAGAACTATGGAATTGTAGATGCAAGTTATCAGCAATCTGAGAATCCAGTTTGTTTAGAAGGAAACAAAAAAGAAAGACAGGAAGAAGTTCGCAACAAATAACAAGGAAGAAAAATAAACTGACCAAAAATGACTGTAAAGGAAAGAGAATACGCAGTAAAAACGATTCTGCTTTGTTATGTAACACACAAGTTACAGGGAATGATATTTGTTGCTAGATAATTCTGCCAAACTGAAATCTAAACCAATGCACAGAAAGTTACAGAGTATATGGAAGCAAAACAGTTACTATGTAAAACTTGGAGTGAGGTGTTCAGTGGAAAAACTGCAGATGGAATGTGAAAAGTTTTGAAAAAGAAATTGAGTGCAAAAAATCAAAACAATGTTTAACATCAGGATCTAGGCATACATCATCAGAGGGGTATATTTCCATAAGAACAAGATATCTGATTAAGGTGAGAAACAAAAATATAAGAAATGGAAGAGAAGTCAAACAAATTTGAAAACTAAAATAAAAAAAGCTGGACAAACAGATTAAGCATAGTGTGAGACAAGATCAAGAAAATGTTGAAGAAAATTTATATAAAGATATTGAGCATAATAGGAAACCTTTTTATAGATACATAAGATGTGGAAGGAGTAAAGATACACAAACTGATAAACTGTGTGCAGATTCTAAAATTTATTCGCAGACACAACAGATTATAAATATATTTACAAAATCTTATGCAAAACAGTTTGGCTCCATAAAAGGGGTGAAAAGTTGTCCTAGTGACATCCAGGTAACCAGAGATATTGGAATCAAATTAGATTATATTGAAAAAGAACCGTTTAAACTGGATCCAAATAAAGCCAAGGGAAGAGACGGAATTAGTAACAATGACCTGAGAACACTTCAGCAAGAACTTATGGTACCATTATATCTATTATTCACTAGGTCATATTTATTTTTATTTATTTTATTTTACATTTGATTACTGGGAAAGTCCGACTGGACCCAGATCTATTTTCAGTGGAGGCCCAGGGAGAAAAGTTCTAAAAGATATATTACATAAGAAAAGTTAACACACAATAAAGTAAAAATACAAGAACACAGAAGGTAACAATAAAAAATTCAGAGGGCATATTTTTCAGGTAAAAACGTGCACTGCTAATTGTTACTGACAACAGTTAGTGTTTGTTGACTATATGATAAACAGGTCCTTGATCTATACTGTAAATGACATTCTTGGAGGTATGATCTGAATAACAGTCTTGTCAGGGAACAGGAATCACATAACAGTACTCTCATTTCAATGCATTGTTGTGTATCAACCTGGGGAGTAACAGGAGCATAGCCATTTGTTGCTGGGTTTTCAGGAGCTTTTTAAATTGTGTAGTAGAGGTATTAGAAGTTATGGGGTTAGGTAGTATAGTCCACATGCTTGCAATTGTGCAACCAAAGTGAGACTTACCAGCGTCATTCTTATATTTTTTGATATTTATGAGGTTCTGGTTAGTAGACCTTAAGGGTCTAGCAGTAGTATAGGGTAGAATTAGATCCTGGAGTCCAGGGGTTTTATCAGGAAGGTAGTATAACTTGTGTGCTACTAATAATTATTAGTAGTTGAGGGATCTCAAGCCAGTTAAGCTACTTAAGGGATAGTCAGTGATGTGACCTGTATGAGGCTTCAATAGCAAACTTGGCAATCTTGTTATAGCAAGATTCCATTTTGTTTAAATCAGCCTGGTGGAGATTAGTCAGGATTGGGGGGGCATAGAGGAGGGTGGATAAGAGATGAGTCCTTGCTGTTGTGGCTTTGGTATGTCCAGTGATAAACTGTTTGTTCCTGTAGAGGAGCCCAAGCTTTTTGTTTACTTTCTTGATGGTTCGAGCTATGTGGATGTCGAATCTCAGGTTATCAGTTTCTACGCCAAGCTGTTTAGTTTGTGTGGTTGAACTGATTTGGATATTATCTTTGGAAGTTATGCAAAAATTGTCGTCTAGAGGGGGGACCTACCTGGGCTGAAAAGAATAAGTTTTGGGTTTTTTTGGGATTAAGAATAAGTTTGGTGTTATTGTACCATGTTTCGGTGAAGGTAAAGTTATTTTGGGTTAGGGCTATATAAATTATGAGGAGATTCCTCAAGATTGGAGACATGCACTTATTAAACCTGTCTTTAAGGGAAAGGGGAGTAGGACAAACCCAGAGTCATATAGACCCTTAAGTCTACTTTCATGTTGTGGAAAAATAATGGAGAAGGTAATATTGGATAAGTTACTGTCAGAACTGGGTAGGTTGGGACTTGAAACCATATATCAGCATGTATATGTTGAAAACAGATCTATTACCACTTGTAACATGATGCTCTATAACAATATGATAACACCTATCAATGAAAAACTGTGCTGTGATGTAATTTATACAGATTTAACTTCAGCATTTGACGGGGTCATACAATAAACACTGATCAATAAATTAGTACAACTAGGCATTGATGTACTCTTGATAAGATGGATAGCTGCATGGCTTACAAATAGGACATGGCAAGTATCATACACCAAATGGACAGGTGAAATCTTGGTTACAGTTAGGGTGTCCCACAGGGCTCTGTCCTAGGCCCTTACTTGTTTAGATTGATTGGATCTTTCAGACCTATCTTTTTCATCTGAGGTGTTCTACTGTCTATATGCAGACAACCTAAAATTGGGTAACCTGATTACATGTGTTACAGATAAGGCATGTCTGCCAAGTAACTTGACTAAATTGACCATTTGGGCACAGGAGAATAATATGCTGATAAATACATCAAAAACTAAGCATATGAGATTTGGGAGACACAAACTGAAAGGTGATGTTTAATACAGCACACAGTGATTGAAACTGTAGGCTCACTTAAGGACCTGGGTATATGGGTAGATTCAGCTATGAGTTTTTCTAATCATATCAACCAATTGGCTAATGATAGTTATAGAACTATAGGTTGTATAAAAAGATTTATAAAGTCTAGGAAATCAAAAATGAAGTAATTGTTAGTTACATTACACCCATACTTAAGTAGGGAATAAAATATGGAAACCCTATAAGAAAACAAGCATGAGTAAACTGGAAAGAGTACAGCAGAAATATACCAAGGGCACCTATGGATGTGAAAATTTAAGTTTTTATAAATAACTAAAATATCTGAACTTGTACAGTGTCTCTTATAGATATCTAAGAGATCTTATTCAAGTATATAGGGTATTTAGTGACAACTACTCTGGGAATGTTTGCGGTTAACAAAAACTACTAGAGAATTATCAGACAACCTATGTAGAAGATTCTATAGGCATGAGAAGTGTACTAACTGGTTCTCTGACAGAGTAGCTGATGCATGGAACAGACTACCAAATTACATTAAAGCTATATGTTTAAGAACAGCCTGGATGCTTATTATGAGAACAAGTGTTTTGGTATACTGGCAGGCTAGAAGGGCATTAATGCCCATGCTTGACATATTTATATGTATATCTATGATTTAGACCCAATAAAAAAACAAAGGTCTGTATAACGCAGAAAAAAGAAATAAATAAAACCTCAGAGTTTAAAATTCAAGTTTTTCATATTCTAATTGGATATGTCAGCATGCATATGATATAATTGATTTTCCTGGCTATTTTATATTAATTTTCCATACACCATGTGATGATACATTTGCAATCATGGGTATTTCTGAAGTAAAATATGTTTATCACATTATTTTAAGACAAGAGTAAATAAACTGCATAAAACACTACAGAAATTGGTTTATCAAGCTTCAGATTAAAATGAAAAACAAATGTGGAATCTCTGTGAAACAGATCTCAGCTATCCACAGTTGTCATTGAAAATGACAATACTTTTCAGAATGTTTTTAGACACAGTGAGTAAGCAAATAAACATCCATGTCTGGTATCTCTTAAAAACTTGTCAAAGTAATATTAAATTATGTTGAGCATAATATTAAAAGAAGATCTTAAAGCAATTTTCACTTTCTAAGAATTTTAACATATGCTTTAAAAACACATTTCTTACTTCTATTTTGAATGTTTTTGTGGGTATGCTAACTACATTTTAATCAAATAAGGCGCCAAGGGTGGGTAGTTTGGAAGGTGCCAGGCAAACAAAAGGAAAAGCTAAGCTTTAGTCACAACTGTTGCAGATGTTTATGACTTAGTTGCAAAACAACCAAGATTATGCAAGAATTGTTATTTCTGTAGCTTTGATGGCATTTACATGGCTTATTTTACAAAAGTCAAAATAATTATTTCACTTTGAACAAATTGTCTGGAAAAATATTTATCTGAGAACTTAAGGAAACAACTGATATTCTATTCAGTTACATTAATATACAACCAAAACTGATGACTGAATGTAAGATGGGGTGACATTTAATCAAAGATGGTAAGGAGTTGCTCACTGTCAGGTGAGGCAGAGTACAAAGGATGATGACTGGGTCTCTAATCGTAGCCAATGGGTTTTAGTCAAGGATGTCAAGAAATTCACCTTGAGAATGAAGTCTGAAAAGTGAATCTTGGCATCTGCGTTGAGAACACATAATAAACGTTTATGATCAGAGAACCTATCTTAATTCTTCATAGATCATGAAGCTTTATGTGTTTCATGCACCACTAGTTAGAGAAAAAAGAAAAGGACATGATAACAAAGTGTTTTGCTGGAAAGGCAGACAGCAGCATGCATCTCAGCTTTTTTGCCTAAGACATCTGGACAGATCAAATAATAGAAGGAGATGGGGCAAGGGATAGAAATCAGGGGCACATTTTAAATATTGCCCTAAATCACTTAAGTTAATAAAATAACAGGTTTCACACCAACATGCCTTTTTAAATAGTAACAATGTCTGAAACTTTAATGTGTGGTATTATTACCTGACTGTACCCCTCAGTGAGTTACCAGAAAATCAAACGTTCCACAAGGCAGATGACAAAAATATGAGGCAAAATCAGGGACATTTTATATAATCAGGAACAGTTGAGAAGTATTGCATGAAAAAAAACAGATGCTGTAAAACAACTTTTAAAAGCAGTAAAACACTGTTCTGCTGCACTTTCTGCTTATTAAGTGTGACAGAGTGAACTTCTAACAGCTTTTGAAAGCTGTTTTACCTTCTGTTATTGTTCACCGATGGCCTGTACTGCCCACTTGTTAGTACGTAGCACAAGACCCCATGTTAGCAGTACTTTTGTCAAGCACCCCTGAAGTCTAAGATTGTGTCTTGCACTATGGGATCCCTTAATTTGTTTATCTTTTTCCCCAGTTTCAGAGAATAATTGCAGCACCCTTTGCATGACAGCTTGTTTCTGATTAAGTGTTGTGCAGCGTGCACCAGAACAGGAGACTGTTGTACCTCCGAGGTGCCTGCAGGTTTGTCACAGGATGTTCATATCAGCCTAATGCTATGGTCCTTTTTTGATGACAAATAAATGAACCAGGATGGTAGGTATGGTTTACCTAAATTCTAGCCAGGCATCAGACATAGTGCCTTACTAGGGGTTAATGGAAAAGATTAGGTCATCTCCTTACAGGTGGCAAAGTGGCATTCTAGCTGAAGTGCTGGCTTCACAGAAAGTCGTCCAGAGTGATGATGAACAGTGTGCACGCTGAAGGAAAGTGAATTTATGGTGCAACAGGACAGACAACAGCATTGGCATTAATTGTCTCTGTGAGACTGTAAAGGGTTGAGAGGGAATGTGCCCCTCTATTCCAGGGGTACTAAGGTTAGTGACACAGTAGCAATGCAGGAAGGACGCATATACATCTACACAACTAATACTGAAATCTTTGATAGGTACACAGGAAGTGTGTATGTGATACTAAGGTTTGTGGCATAATAGCTATACTGGAAGAATTCTTCAATGCAGAGGATACTAAGGTTTGTGACGGATTAGGAGCACAGACGGGACATACTCCTGTCTTCACATGAGTGTAAGATTCATGCAAACGTAGATATATAGGAAGAATGCACACCTCTACACTGGCAAGGCTTATGTTTGTGACAGAAGTGGTACACAGGAAGGAGGTTATCTCTACAAAGGTGATCCTAACCTTTGGTAACGGACCAGATGCTCAAGATGGCATTAATAGGGTGAAACAGGATCTAGTAAAACTGCAGGAATGGGCTAGTTAATGTCTCCCTAGATTTATTACATAAATGCAAAATGTGTGCCTTATCAAAAAGACCCTGGGAACTGGTTGAATTCTGGGGTATTAACCAGAGGTGTATAGAGAGGGGAAGAGAGAGCGAGACCTTTGCATATCTATCCATCTCTCTATTGATCTATTTATCTAACAGTCTGACTATCTTGTTAAATGACTTGGATTTGAAAAAATTGTAAAAATGCAGTAAGAAAGACTAGGCAGTCCTGACCTGTACAGGGAAAATCATTACTAGGACAAATTTAGACATTATAATTCCTCTGTATGGAGTACTTGTTAGACCCTATCTAGACTGCCATATGTAGTTGTAAATATCACATCTCTGTCAGGGCATTAGTACAATTAAAGATACTCTGAGTAGAAACGGCAAGATGGGTGGCATTATGTTTATATCTTACAGCAGAGACGCACATGATGAAAGGAAAGAGAATTACAAGGCAGACATTCTGAAGATGGATATCTGAATGAAATAAAGACGTTAGTGGATGGTATCTTCAGGACAAGAAACTGCACATGACGTGGAATAAAGAATTGCAGCTGCAGGAATACTCAGCACCATCTGTCTGGGTCTGTTATTGATATTTCTAATGTTCTGTATGGCTGCACGACATTTTCTCAAAGCATGCTTTGGTCGACAAAGTGAAGTGCATGTTTAATCAGCTGGCAGATTTATCAAATGATGGTTTGGAAGACTCCTTCATTTGTCAACAAAGGCAAGTGGAGCTGGATTTGGAGTGGGAGTGTGTGTGTGGGTTAGGGTTAGATTAGGGATTAGTTATGGGGATCAAGTTATGATTTTGTGCAAGTGTATGCATGCAAGTGTGGGTGGGGGGTTAGGTTTAGAGGAAGTGATAGGTAAGGGGATAGCTTTATTGTATGTGTGAGTTGTTTGCTGGTTATGGTTAGTATAAGGGTAAGGTAAAAGAATAAATTTAGTGTTTAAGCGGGCAACAAGGTTAGAATTAGGTGAGGGATAGCCTTAGTGTATGTATGAGTTTGCTGGTTATGATTAATTTAAAGGATAGGGTTAGGATAAGGTAAGGGGACAGATTTAGTGTTTGTGGGTTAGGGTTAGAGTTGGGTAAGGGAATAGGTTTAGGGATGTGTATGTGTACTTGGTGAGTGTCTGAGCTGTCTTGTATAGTAGTGGTGTTATTGAAAGAGTTTTACTAAGCTGAAGTGCACAGTTATGGTGTGGGCAGGAGCATATATTACTAATATATATATATATAAAATAGGAATAAATAGGACATCGGAGTGTTCTGCTGAATAGAAAAACTGACCACAGAAAGGATAAGTGGTAATGAACCTCAGTGTTCCAGTCACTACTTAAGAGGACATGGTACAAACAGTGACGGAGGGGGGTCAGCCTGACAGAGAACAGGGAACAAGCAAGACATGCTGCAGTCCTGTCAAGGGGGGCATCCAGGTAGAGCAGAGGAAATGGGAGGGACAAGTTGCATTCTTGAGGGTGTCGAGGTTCATCCAGAAAGTGCACAGAGAACATAGGTAGGGGTTTGGCCATGTATCTACAGGGAATGATGCAAGGGAGTAGTGGCATGTGCCATTAGTTTAGGAGATCGATTTGCACCTCTGCATAGATTATTCAGACAAACACATCTGCATTTATGTCAAGCAGGAACACCATGGCTACAACAGAGATTACCTGGACCATATGATATGTTTGTGCCTTTAGGCTATGTTTGTTCTGGCATGTAACAGACTGCGTATAACATAGTGGTGGCAGTTCTAAATATATGTCGACATTGCCTGCATTTATAGGGTCTATTGGAAAACAATTCAACACATGTCAGATGTGACTGGGTCTCTTGAGGCTGTTAATGGTGATGACACCTGTCATATGACACAGTCTGATGGTACAGTAGCATATCCATGTGACACAGACTGATGGTACAGTAGAACTATTAACATGTGACACAGTCTGATGGTACAGTAGCGCTATCCATGTGACACAGTCTGATGGACATTAGCACTATCAATGTGACACAGACAGATGGTACAGTAGCATATCCATGTGACACAGTCTAGTACAGTAGCACTATTCGTGTGACGCAGTCTGATTGTACAGTAGCACTATTAACATGTGACACTGATGGTACAGTAGCACTATCCATGTGACAGTCTGATGGTACAGTAGCACTATCCATGTAACAGTCTGATGGTACAGTAGTACTATTAACAATACTGTCTATTGAGCATATAATCACATATCATCCACAGCTGAAGGGTTGAGAATGTCCAGGAGGTCACTCTGTGTATCAGGTATGGGATGTCCAGGAGGTCACTCTGTGTATCAGGTATGAGATGACATGGACAATCAGCATTTGCCATAGACAGCACTGGAGGGTTGCACAACTACATGGCATAATGGGGAAAAGCATGTTGTTGGCCATCACTACAATAATTCAAGGACCTTCCATAACCTTGGAGTTACCCTTAGCATCAGTCTGCTGATGTGCAGGTGTGTTATCAAGGCATAGGTGGCCACTAAACAGACCATGTCAGAAACGCTGAGTGTGCTTTGTGACCAATGTGAAGATATACAACTATTGCAGGGCCTGGGGAATATTCTGTAGGGTACGCATAGTGATGCAGCATATAATGACCTAGTGCAGGCATATCTGATGAGGGTAGAGACTTATCTGTCATGCAGTGGTGTAGCCATGTGACTGCGGGATCCAGCTATCATACACATGTTAGTGGATGGTTGTGCTCCACTCCACAGGGCTGTACTCCAGGATAACACTGATTGTGTCAACTGCCCTGGAAGTGTCTGGATTGTTCATACTGTTCATGGCTGCCTCCATTTATAGTGATATCCACTCCTGTGGACATAGCCAATGTTTTTCCAGCTCCACAGTGGACATACCCTACAGGACAACCCACTCAGGATCCTTCAGTTCAAATCCAGTCTACTCCTTTAAGCCTGTCCTCAAGTAACACATTCCCATGAATGGTCCCAGAGCTATGCATGCCGCCATTTTGTCACAACACCATAGCAGGAGCCACAGCAGAATTCCCTCCGATGTACTTGATGGGCTACACCTCCCCCTGGACAAGCTGCCCTCATTACTAAAACTGCAAGTCCTCATCACCACCAATATTTTTGTGAGACCAAATGTTACGTATAAAAAGCTCTGTATAGCATTCTCAAAGTCTGTACATCACTTCATGAATAAGCCATAAAAATTGCTGATTTATTCAAGGTATTTTTAATTACATTTATTTTAGTGGTGTACCTAGTTGTTAATTAGAATTTAGTACAAATGTTTATAGCTGAAAGTCTAAAGGGAGCTAATAAATTAAGAACATTCCAGCTGTTTAACAAAGAGAACTATTAGCTATAAAACATTTTTCATGAAATAAAGTATGTGGACTAAGATAAGCTGACAGAAATGAAATTTGACAGTCTCAACACACTTGCCAATTCCTTAAATTAATAAATTGTTGACTTTTTTGCATTACATTACAAATGCAAATATTTTCAAGCAGCCGTTGAGTCTCATGGATATTAATTTCTCATCCAAAATCAAGAGTGTAACCATATGTACCTCCTTAAATATTCATGTACTTCTTTACAGAATTTGCATCGGGCAAGTTGTAATGAGAAATTTATACAATAAAAGTTTGAAGATGTTCATATTTTGAAATAAAGGCAGAAGTGTTTAAACCATTTATCCATACTGATCATTGGGCCTTTCTACGTTTCATAAAGATTTACATGATTCATTTCATTATAATATTTAGTAAACTGGACTCCCAAATATTTAAGGGGATTCTAAGTGCTGATGGGCCTCAGATCTAAAGACTTCAGAAAAAAATCATAATTTTGGTTCAAATAGAATAGAATATAATTAATTTATCTGAGTTCACTTTATCATGTATCACATTGTTTATAGTAATGATGGTATGGTCCTAGAATCACACACAATGTTGCCAATAAATATGTGATGGTCATAAACTGTGGGCTCATAATCCACATAGTGGTGCCAAAACTGATACCGCTGCCTCCAAATAGTATTCAATGATCAGCACCTATGTTGTAATTACCGATTCATATTTAAGAGACAATTGGCCTTCAGTGTATGTGGCAGATACACTGCTGCCCTGAGTGATGACCAGTAAAGTTATGACCAGTAATTGTCATGCCTAAGTAAGCTATGCACTGAGGTCCTGTAGAGCCATGTTTTAATCATTGGCTTCCCTGGATTTTCATCCATTGCCTTCTAGTGTAGTCTCGTCAGCAGTAACTCACAGTTAGATTTACATCATTCCATACCAAAGAAATAATGCAGCTTTTAAATGGAGGAAATGGTGCATGTGTGTGTGTGTGGTCTCTGAATACAGTACAGTTCCATTTTTAAAATATATGGCTGCATCATTACTAAAAGAACAATTACAAATTTTGCACATCTTTAGTATACTTACAAACAAACCAAACGCATTTCAAACATATGGATGACTGCCAGACGCACTAACTGACCACCCTTCCCACCTATGCAGTCAGATCTACAGTACTCAGTCCAAAAACATAATTTACTAACAAATATGTAGTACAGCAAAATTTAACAATGACATATTTAGCAATGGTCTGACCCAATATAGCTCAAACATACATCCATGCCACTTTGCTGCCTTCTCACGTTTCAGAGAAACCTTTATAAATATTTTTAACTGCCTCACCCCAAGCACCTGTGTTAGACTGACGGTATCAATTCCTTCAACCTGTATGAATACAGAGAGTAAAATGAAGTCCTGTACAATGGCTAACTAAAAGTAAAACATCATGCTTCAAACAGACAAAGCCTGAAAACACTAGCACAAAACCAGAACACAAAATACATTCCAAAAATTTAGGCATCTCAGAAATCTCAATAAGGACTCCATTAAAATGGATAAACACAATTATTATACCAACCTCCTGTATAAACACAAAACAAATCCAATACTTCTTTGTGGACATCACTAAACAAACTAATACATCCTGGCCAAACCACCAGTCCATCTCCTTCTAAGACCACTGACACAATGCCATTCCATTTTGACTCGTACTTTCTACGTACAATACTCTCTCTGATTAAAAATAACAGTTCACCTCTCTCCCCTGCGTATCCTAACCAGTCACATTCTTCTCAGACTCCAAACTAAAACTGGCCTCCTTGGCTCGTAACCAACTTCCAAAAGAATACTTACAAATAGCAACTGATGAAGTGGCTTTTCGGAATCCATGCTGATCCATATTCTAACTATTCAAACACCCGTCCACTAAATGGACATGCACCTGCTTTTACCCAACCTAATCCAAGGGGGTTCTCGCTCTGGTTCCCAAGCTCTACAACTCTCATAGTTATCTTCCTATGAGACTATCTAAGCTCTCAATAATTTCTATAGCTTCTCTCTAAGCTCTCAACAGCTCCTACATCTACCCTCACACAGCCCAACCTTGTAAATATTGTAAATAGCATTCTACTGCTGATGTGTGTATGTAAAGTGTATTTACATTTTCTTAAAAGGTTTGTATGTAGACTCTTTCCACACCTAACACATCTGTTTTCCTCAAATGAAACTGTATGATCCCTACCTTCAAGTGTAATGAATTTGTTAACTATGCATGATGTTGAATGCATTTGAGTAACTATTCTACATAATATTATCTTTAATATTAACTATTAGTTGTATCTAAATTGTATAATGCATCTTGGAGCTTTTCTCCCCAGGCCTCCACTGAAAATGGGTCAGTTCAGCCCAGTGGACTTACCCAGTAATCAAACTGCAAATAAATAAATAAATATCTGAGAGATATGTCCTATCCATTTGGAAAATAAAATATATATCACTCAACAAAGGTAGCACATCAACAGACTTTTCCAGCTATAGACTTATTGTCATCCTATCCCCTCTGTCTAAAGTACCAGAAAAATGCATCCACTCACAACTTATGCTCTACATTAGCTATAACAATCTTCTCTCCAAAACTCCAGCATGGTTTCAGACCTCACCATGGTGGTACACCTGCTCTCTTCAATGTCACCAACAACATATAAGCCGTTTTACGAATGATGGCAACCTGGTATCTTCTCTGTTCTTAAGATTTATCAAAAGCATTTCACACAGTATCCCATCAACATCTTTGTTCTTAACTTTCTTCTCTCTGCTTCGCTCAGCCATTTCTCTCATGGTTCCATAGCTATCTGACGGACAGGCACCCAACAGTCAAATGGAAACAAAATCCCTCCTCCTTCCTACCAGACATTGTTGGTGTCCAACAAGAATCAATATGAGACCCCATCTTAATCAACATTTTTATAAACAAGCCACATACTTTCCTTCTTTCCTCACTAGTATTGTTCAACATGTTGATGATTCCACCCTTATATGTTCAATCCCATCCCTGCCAACACTTCAGGACATCTCCCAAATGATTTCACTGCTATTGAAACTTTGCTAAAAGATACAAATCTACTTTTAAATTATAAAAAAAATAAATAAATATGAAATCTGGAGGTATCGCTTTCACATAATAAGGCAGCATTTGAGAATTGCACAATTCCACTGATACTTCATCACAACCACACTAAACTGACTTATGCGGTGGCTATAAAAAAGTTGCTAACAAAGCCTGCTGGGAATAAGAAAACTAGGAATCAGCAGATGTGAACCGCCATGTTAGCAACATGTTCAGGCGTTGTAAAGGATCACCAGGAAGTAGAACATAAAGCATCTAATACTTCAGATTCCATGAGGAACAACAGTAATGTCTTAATAAGTGGTGATTCTTTTGACAGGCATACTGGCTCCACACTCAAAAGACTGGACAAAACAGGGTTACAGCCAGATGTCTTTCTGGCACCAGGGTATGTGACATCACAAGGGCTGGAATGTCCCTCTAGGACTATGACCTAGTGGAAGTAAATTTGGGTGCATAACCCTGAGGAACATGCAGAAAGTCATGTTGGATCTTACCATGTACATCTTCAATGCAGGCAAGCCATTGATCCTGAATTGAATTCTTCTTTCACCCAGGGTGATACCAATATAAAAGAAACTATGGCTAGCTTCAATAATTGGCTTAGTAGCTGGTCATTCTAGGGGAGGTGGCAGTATGTGTCAGCATGGGACAAGACTGACAGTCCCACTTGCTTCACTAAGGATGATTTGTGTACTCCTGCAATTTAAACATGTTTTTGGAGTTATTGAGATTTGGTTTCAGTGGGATGAAAGCACTCTCTCCATCGCTGGGTTTTGCATCCACCTTGAATCCAGACATGATGCAAACAACAGTGGCACTTCCATATTTGTCAATGACCACATCACCCCGTGACAGATTCTCAGAGCAGAACTCCAACTTAACATGAAAAACCACTCTGTTAAATTATAGCCCACTGTAGGACACATTGTCCCATAACAACCATGTAAGATTGCTATGAATGTCTTTACAAGGGGAGAGTTCAACTACCCCTTGATGAACAGGAGCACCTATGCCTCCATACTTGGGTATTTCCAGGGATTCTTATGAACCAACTAGAGGTCATAATATTCTTGACCTAGCCCTAACTAATATAGCTACTGCATGCGCCAACCATCTAGTTTTTCCATCCCTGGTTAAGTCTGACCATAAACTTATAACCATTTCTTTGAAAACCTCTAAAACTGCTGTAGTCAGTAATTCTGTATTCATGTATTTCATATTGACAAATCTCACAAACTCTGATGAACTATTCAAATTCAAAACTCAGAAACCAATCGTAAAACTAATAAAAAACAAAACAACTGACGAGAAGCCGGTCCAAGGTACACTATAAAAGGTTTATTGCAGGATACAATAAACTATATAATCCAAATCTTTAAGCACAATGTAGATACACTAATACAAACGCTTTTCGTTTGCACTAAAGCAAACTTTCTTAGAAGACCTTGTAATTAGAAACACTACGAGTTTAAATTAGTATTACTAGTGACATCACAATTACATAAATATGCTGCTGTTCAAACTTTAAAGATGTAGTGCTTTAAAATAACGAACCACTCAGTTTAATCAAAAACACACTTTAAAATTTCCTTATACCAAATATAATATACAGGTTATTGTAACATTTTAAAAATAACCCTAAATGTAGTACTTATAAACTATAAAGATGTATGTGTATATATATATATATATATATATATATATATATATATATATATATATATATATATATATATATATATATATATATATATATATATATATATGTATATATATATATATATATATGTATGTATATATATATATATATATATATATATATATATATATATATATATATATATATATATATATATATATATATATATATATACCATTATATATATATATATGTATGTATGTATATATATATATACCATTATATATATATATATATATATATATATATATATATATATATATATATATATATATATATATATATATATATATATATATATATATATATATATATATACATATATATATATATATATATATACCATTATATATATATATATATATATATATATATATACCATTATATATAAAATCATAAATAAAAAATGTGTGATAACCGTTTCCTCTTTATGGCTTTTCATGTTCAAAGGTACCTAATAATAAGGTTCAACAAGATATTTAACCACAATTGCCACTGTGTACTGTAAAACAAGTAAACTATCTACACATATTTCTATTTTTTAAGATGCAACTAACTGAACACATATCATTCAACCCAGACAGTCTATATGCATCAAGTCTGATTTGCCTTGTTAGTTCCAATTCTTCTAAAAGAATTGGTATCTGGCCCCCTCTCGGGGGTATGTTTACTTGATCTATTGCCATGTATGCAAAACTATGGCCGGGTGAGGTATGTACATGCTTTGCTAATGCATTATCCATTTTACCTTTATTTATAGCATACTGGTGTTCATACACTCTCTCTTGAAGTTTACGTTCCGTTTTCCCAATGTAAAACGCGTCACACTGCTTACACTTTGCAAAATAGACTACAAGTTTAGACTGACAGGTGAATTTAGTTCTCAACTTATATTTCAAATTATTAACAACAAAATTATTGGAAGTTTCCATGTACTTAATAATTGCATGCTTCACATTTAAACTATTCAAATTCCTCTAAATATCATGAGAGCCGTCACCGAGACAGCTCTTATTTATACAAAGGATTTCTATTCCAAACTAGATACGTTCCTAGATGTGACCATCCTAATTAGAGACAAAAATAGAGAAGTTAGAGAACAAATCACCCCAGGGGTCTACTATCAACTACAACAAGAGAACAAACTTCTTATAGCATACAACAGATCTAACATTCCTCATAACAGAGAGTACATAAAGAATATTGGTAAGAAACTAAAAGTTATCTGAGCTAATAAGTCAAATAATTAAATGAAATTAGCTTCTGGAGCTTCTTTAGTTTCATTAGGACACCAAGAATAACTCCTAGCAGTGTTCTGACATTATTCAAAATGGTACCACCCATTCAGACCCAGTACCCATAACAAACATACTAGCAGACAAATGTAATACTTTTAAAATTTAATACAAAGATGTGTCGTTTCTCCCCGGGCCTCTGCTGAAAATTGGCTTTGTTCCAAGTCAGACTTTTCCGGTAAACAAACGTTAAAATAAAAATAAACTTTACCCCTGTCTAAATTCCGTAAATTTCTTCATGCTTTACAATACTTCACACCTCCTAACATTACAATATAATGGATAAAGAAAGTGCTCTGTAAAACCAAACACAGCTTCCATGAGGCCTAATCATCTAAAATGATGTTTACTAAATACCACTGAGCATGACCCTGTGGAGCTGCACCTTTACCTTAAATTGCTGAACCTCAGCTTAGCTACAGGATTATGATTAACTGCAGTGGTGATGACTGTACACAAGGGTGGCCCTACCATTGACCTGGGAAACTATAGACCCAGTAGCCTAACTAGTCTGATTTTAAAATCCATGGAATTCATCATATCTGACATCATAAACTATGCTATTATTAGGTTAGACCCACATATGTTTCGCTTTGTCAAAGGGAAATCCAGCCTACTGAATTTAACTAACTACTTCAAGAAGGTAATACAGGCTAGCAGTCATTTTGTGCATGTGGCTTTTTTGGATCAGGCAGTGCATTTGACACTATACCCCATGCTCACAATGTAAACAAGCTAAGTGCCTTAAAAGTAGATCCATACATGGAAAGGTGGACAGCCAACTAGATGTAAGAGAGAACCTACATAAATAAGGTGACGGGCAACTCCTCAGAATTAAAAAAAAATAATTTTATAAACAATATTTCATTTATATTTATTTATTTATTTTACATTTGTTTACCGGGATAGTCCAACTGGATATATGTCCATTTTCAGCGGAGGCCCGGGGAGAAAATCTCCAATAGCCAATAATTACAAAGATTACACAATAATTACAAAACATCCGCGGTGGTGGTGCTGCGGTAGCGTTGTCGCCTCACAGTAAGACGCTGTCCAGTTCGACTCTCAGCTAGAGCGTCTTCTGCTTGGAGACATGCGTGAATGGGCATTCCTTTGTTGAAGGTTGTGCATCAGGGCTGGCAACTCGGTACATAAAAATCAACTGGCAATCATTAGCGGACCGGAGTTCAGCTGTGGTGACCCCTAACCGGGAAAAGCCGAAAGACACAACAACAACACAATAATTACAAAGATTACACATCAAGTTAGTTACATAGAAAATGTAAGACAAAGAGTTATATACAATGTTTTAGTGTTATTCCCAAAGGGACTCACAGTTTACATGGTCAGACACATTAAAGCAGAAATAATCAGACTGGTACAGTAAATAGTTGAGTTAAGGTATTATGCAGATATGAGTTCATTTTACAGCTTAGGGTAGGAACATGGACAAAGCCAGTTGATGTTGAGATACTGTTTGATGCTTTTTTTTGAAAAGACTTAAGGAGGATTGCAGGGTTATATGGTTTGGTAGAGAATTCCAGGTTTTGCCAACAAAGTTGGCAAACAAAGATTCCTCAGCTGAATTGTTAGCTTTGTATGTTTGGACCATTAGTTTGTCGGCAGATCGTAGTGACCTCAAGTTGTTGTATGACTTTATAATATTTGAGAGTGAGGGGGTATCTTCAGGATGGTTAAGAATTTTGTGGGCTACTAAGAGTTGATTTAGCTGAATTAAGCTGGGAAGTTCTAGCCACCCTAGTTGTTTCAGGTTTTGGCAGTGATGGGTTCTATAGGTGGAGTTAGTGGCGAATCTGGCAATATGGTTATAGCTATGGGAGAGCTTATTCAGTTCAGTCTTATTTAGGTTTGAGAGTACTGGAGAGGCATAAATAAGAGCAGAGAGTAGTTGTGACCAGGCAATTGCAATTCTAGCCAGTGGGGTTAAAAATTACTTGTTTCATTACAGTGATCCAAGTTTTTTATTGATCTGCATGGTTTTGTTGACCTGTAGGTCAAATTTAAGATTATTATCTATAATGACTCCTAGAAGTTAGTATGGGTATCTGGGGAGATAGTGGTACCATTGTTGGATGTAACAGTGAATGAGAATGGGGTGGATCTGCTAGTGGGGGTGAAGAGCAGAAGTTTAGTTTTATTGGGGTTCAGCAGTAGATGTTGATTGGAGAGCCAGTTTTCAATGGTGTTAAATGTGTTTTGGGTTAAGATTTGTAAGTCAGATGGGGAGGTGGCTGAGCAGATGAGTGGAATCATCTGCGTATTGAATGCAGGTGGCTTTAGGGATTGCTGTGTGGAGGTTATTGATGAAAATAGAGAAGAGTAGTGGTCCTAGTATAGAGCCTTGAGGGACGCCAAGAGTGAGAGGTAGTTGGCTGGATAATTTGCCCTGCCATAATACTGCCTGTTGTCCGCCAGTCAGGTAGGATTGGAACCATTGGATTGTGTGCTTGTTCAGAGAAATAGACTTCAGAGAGAGAATAAGGAGTTCATGGCTGACCATATCAAAGGCTTTTGATAGGTCAAGAAAGAGGGCAGTGGATATCCTATTATCATTCCTGTTTTGGTTTATGGCGTTCATAAAGGAAAGGAGGGCAGAGGTGGTGCTGTGATGTGGCCTGAAGCCATGCTGGGAGTTGGACAGTAGGTCATTCTGTATAAGGTATTGCATTAGTTGCTTATGTATGCATTTCTTCATTATTTTGGCTAGTGGGGAAAGGATGGCAATTGGTCTATAGTTGTATAATTCTGTGGAACTTCCTCCTTTATGGAGTGGGATGATGTGGGATATTTTCCATAGGGAGGGGATAGTACCTTCAGACAAGGTTCTATTGATCAGTATAGATATGGGGTATGCGATGGCCTCTGCAGCTATTTGTAAGTACTCTGCAGGGAGGAGGTCAGTAGAGAGGGTAGTAGGTTTTAGTTTTTTTAACAATGTTTTGATAAAGGTGGTGGAGATGGGTTGGAAACTAAATTGGGGATGGCTTCTAGGGTGACTGGAGCTGGTGTTGGAATTTGTGGGGGTTAGTTGGTTTGCTAGGGATTGTATAGTTTCAGTGAAAAAGCTATTATAGGCACCAGCTATGTTCTCTGGGGAACTATGGGTGAGGTTAACAGGGTTTGGGGTGGTAGACTGACCTGGATGAAGGAGCTGATTTATGCCTGGCCCAGAACTTTTGAGGGTTGTTTTGATGTTTGTTTAGGAGGTTTCGGTAGTAGATTTTTTTATCTAGTATGATAGATTATTTTGTTTCATTTCTGAGTTGGCGGTATTTTAAATGGTCAAGTGGGGCTTTTGTTGACCGCCATCAGGCCCAGGCTCTGCTTCTAGGTTTGATTTTTGACTTTTTCTCCTTTGTGAGCCATGGTGCTGGGTTTGATTTAGTATTTATAGTACGTGCTGGAGCATGGGAATCAAGGATGCTTAGGAAGTTAGTGTTGAAATATGCTATGGCCTCTTCTAATGATTGATTTTTTAGTTTTGACCAGTCAACTGCCTTTAATTCATTTAAGAAAATAGCAGGGTTGAAGTTCTTCTTGTTTCTGAGTGTTTTGTATTTGATTTGGTGGGGGGTACCTGCCTTGTGTTTTATGACACAGGTCAGTAGATGATCACTAAGGTCATCAGGGAGAGTACCAGCTGTGTACAGTTGGGGTTGGTTATTGACTAAAATCCAGTCTAGGATACTTTCCTATTGGTTGGTTTATGAATCCTAGTGGGGGAGGTAATGGTCTGCTTAAACCCAGATAAGTTTATAGGTGTGGTGGGGGGTTCCGATGAGCAGGAATGCCAGTCGGTATTAGTCACCAAGAATTATGGTTTCTTGGGGATAGGGAGTGGCTAGCCAATAGAGGATTTCTTCTAGAGTAGTTATATTGTTACCTGGTGGTATGTAGGCACAGATGATGTACAAGCATTTGTTGTGGCTAATCTGTAGTTTGGTTATAAGGAGTTCTGCATTATTGAATTGGGGTGGTTGTACTGTTTCTATGTTAACAGTTAGTGTATTTTTGTACAGGACTGCTATCCCACCTCCTTTCTTCGTGGTGCGGTCTAGTCGGTGTATATTATAGCCTGGGGGTAATATGTCATTATCAGTAGTACTAGGCTAGTACAGTCTAACCGGTGAATATTATATCCTGGAGGTAGTATCTCATTGTCAGTAGTACTAGGTTAGTAGGTTCTAACCGGTGAATATTATATCCCGGAGGTAGTATCTCATTACCAGTAGTACTAGGTTAGTACAGTCTAACCGGTGAATATTATATCCTGGAGGTAGTATCTCATTATCAGTAGTACTAGGTTAGTACGGTCTATCAGGTGAATATTATATCCTGGAGGTAGTATCTCATTGTCAGTAGTACTAGGTTAGTACGGTCTAAGCGGTGAATATTATATCCTGGAGGTAATATCTCATTATCAGTAGTACTAGGTTAGTACAATCTAACCGGTGAATATTATATCCTGGAGGTAGTATCTCATTGTCAGTAGTACTAGGTTAGTACTGTCTAACCGGTGAATATTATATCCTGGAGGTAGTATCTCATTATCAGTAGTACTAGGTTAGTACGGTCTAACCGGTGAATAGTATATCCTGGAGGTAGTATCTCATTGTCAGTAGTACTATTTTAGTACAGTCTAACCGGTGAATATTACATACTGGAGGTAGTATCTCGTCAGTAGTACTAGGTTAGTACAGTCTAACCGGTGAATATTGTATCCTGGAGGTGGTATCTCATTATCAGTAGTACTAGGTTAGTACAGTCTAACCGGTGAATATTATATCCTGGAGGTAGTATCTCATTATCAGTAGTACTAGCTTAGTACGGTATAACCGGTGAATAGTATATCCTGGAGGTAGTATCTCATTATCAGTAGTACTAGGTTAGTACAGTCTAACCAGTAAATATTATATCCTGGAGGTAGTATCTCATTGTCAGTAGTACTAGGTTAGTACTGTCTAACCGGTGAATATTATATCCTGGAGGTAGTATCTCATTGTCAGTAGTACTAGGTTAGTACGGCCTAACCGGTGAGTATTACATCCTGGAGGTAGTATCTCATTATCAGTAGTACTAGGTTAGTACGGTCTGACCGGTGAATATTATATCCTGGAGGTAGTACCTCATTGTCAGTAGTACTAGGTTAGTACAGTCTAACCGGTGAATATTATATCCTGGAGGTAGTATCACATTATCAGTAGTACTAGGTTAGTAAAGTCTGACCGGTGAATATTATATCCTGGAGGTAGTATCTCATTATCAGTAGTACTAGGTTAGTACAGTCTAACTGGTGAATATTATATCCTGGAGGTAGTATCACATTATCAGTAGTACTAGGTTAGTACGGTCTAACCGGTGAATATTGTATCCTGGAGCTAGTATCTCATTGTCAGCAGTACTAGGTTAGTATGGTCTAACCAGTGAACATTGTATCCTGGAGGTAGTATCTCATTATCAGTAGTACGGTCTAACAGGTGAATATTATATCCTGGAGGTAGTATATCATTGTCAGTGGTACTAGGTTAGTACGGTCTAACCGGTGAATATTATATCCTGGAGGTAGTATCTCATTATCAGTAGTACTAGGTTAGTACGGTCTAACCGGTGAATATTCTATCCTGGAGGTAGTGTCTCATTGTCAGCAGTACTAGGTTAGTACAGTCTAACCGGTGAATATTATATCCTGGAGGTAGTATCTCATTATCAGTAGTACTAGGTTAGTACAGTCTAACTGGTGAATATTATATCCCGGAGGTAGTATCTCATTATCAGTAGTACTAAATAAGTACGATCTAACCGGTGAATATTATATCCTGGAGGTAGTATCTCATTATCAGTAGTACTAGGTTAGTATGGTCTAACCGGTGAATATTATATCCTGGAGGTAGTATCTCATTATCAGTAGTACTAGGTTAGTACAGTCTAACTGGTGAATATTATATCCTGGAGGTAGTATCTCATTATCAGTAGTACTAGGTTAGTACAGTCTAACTGGTGAATATTATATCCTGGAGGTAGTATCTCATCAGTAGTACTAGGTTAGTACAGTCTAACCGGTGAATATTATATCCTGGAGGTAGTATCTCATTGTCAGTAGTACTAGGTTAGTACGGTCTAACCGGTGAATATTATATGCTGGTGGTAGTATCTCATTACCAGTAGTACTAGGTTAGTACAGTCTAACCGGTGAATATTATATCCTGGAGGTAGTATCTCATTATCAGTAGTACTAGGTTAGTATGGTCTAACCAGTGAATATTATATCCTGGAGGTGGTATCTCATTATCAGTAGTACTAGGTTAGTACAGTCTAACCGGTGAATATTATATCCTGGAGGTAGTATCTCATTATCAGTAGTACTAGGTTAGTAAGGTCTAACCGGTGAATATTGTATCCTGGAGGTAGTATCTCATTACCAGTAGTACTAGATTAGTACAGTCTAACCGGTGAATATTGTATCCTGGAGGTAGTATCTCATTACCAGTAGTACTAGGTTAGTACAGTCTAACCGGTGAATATTATATCCTGGAGGTGGTATCTCATTGTCAGTAGTACTAGGTTAGTACAGTCTAACCAGTGATTATTATATCCTGGAGGTAGTATCTCATTGTCAGTAGTACTAGGTTAGTACGTTCTAACCGGTGAATATTATATCCCAGAGGTAGTATCCCATTATCGGTAGTACTAGGTTAGTACTGTATAACCGGTGAATATTATATCCTGGCGGAAGTATCTCATTGTCAGTAGTACTTGGTTAGTAAGGTCTAACCGGTGAATATTGTGTCCTGGAGGAAGTATCTCATTAGCAGAACTACTACGTTAGTACAGTCTAAACGGTGAATGTTATATCCTGGAGGTAGTATCTCATTATCAGTAGTACTAGGTTAGTACGGTCTAACCGGTGAATATTATATCCTGGAGGAAGTATCTCATTGTCAGTAGTACCAGATTAGTACAGTCTAACCGGTGAATATTATATCCTGGAGGTAGTATCTCATTGTCAGTAGTACTAGGTTAGTACAGTCTAACCGGTGAATATTATATCCTGGAGGTAGTATCTCATTATCAGTAGTACTAGGTTAGTACTGTCTAACCAGTGAATATTATATCCTGGAGGTAGTATCTCATTGTCAGTAGTACTAGGTTAGTACGGTCTAACCGGTGAATATTATATCCTGGAGGCAGTAGCTCATTATCAGTAGTACTAGGTTAGTACGGTCTAACCGGTGAATATTATATCCTGGAGGTAGTATCTCATTGTCAGTGGTACTAGGTTAGTACGTTCTAACAAGTGAATATTATATCCTGGAGGTAGTATCTCATTATCAGTAGTAGTAGGTTAGTACGATCCAACCGGTGAATATTATATCCTGGAGGTAGTCTCTCATTGTCAGTAGTACTAGGTTACTACTGTCTAACTGGTGAATATTGTATCCTGGAGTACTAGGTTAGTACGGTCTAACCGGTGAATATTGTATCTTGGAGGTAGTATCACATTATCAGTAGTGCTAGGTTAGTATGGTCTAACTGGTGAATATTGTATCCTGGAGGTAATATCTCATTATCAGTAGTACTAGGTCAGTGCGGTCTAACCGGTGAATATTATATCCTGGAGGTAGTATCTCATTGTCAGTGGTACTAGGTTAGTACGTTCTAAATGGTGAATATTATATCCTGGAGGTAGTATCTCATTATCAGTAGTACTAGGTTAGTACAGTCTAACCGGTGAATATTGTATCCTGGAGGTAGTATCCCATTATCAGTAGTACTAGGTTAGTACGGTCTAACCGGTGAATATTATATCCTGGAGGTAGTATCTCATTATCAGTAGTGCTAGGTTAGTACGGTGTAACCGGGAATATTATATCATGGAGGAAGTATCTCATTGTCAGTAGTACTAGGTTAGTACGGTCTAACCAGTGAATATTATATCCTGGAGGTAGTATCTCATTATCAGTGGTACTAGGTTAGTACAGTGTAAACGGTGAATATTATATCCTGGAGGTAATATCTCATTATCAGTAGTACTAGGTTAGTACGGTCTAACCGGTGAATATTATATCCTGGAGGTGGTATCTCATTATCAGTAGTACTAGGTTAGTACAGTCTAACCGGTGAATATTATATCCTGGAGGTAGTACCTCAATATCAGTAGTACTAGGTTAGTACTGTCTAACCGGTGAATATTGTATCCTGGAGGTAGTATCTCATTATCAGTAGTACTAGGTTAGTACGGTCTAACCAGTGAATATTATATCCTGGAGGTAGTATCTCATTGTCAGTAGTACAAGGTTAGTATGGTCTAACCGGTGAATATTATATCCTGGAGGTAATATCTCATTATCAGTAGTACTAGGTTAGTGTGGTCTAACCGGTGAATATTATATCCTGGAGGTAGTATCTCATTGTCAGTAGTACTAGGTTAGTACGGTCTAACCGGTGAATATTATATCCTGGAGGTAGTATCTCATCAGTAGTACTAGGTTAGTACAGTCTAACCGGTGAATATTATATCCTGGAGGTAGTATCCCATTATCAGTAGTACTAGGTTAGTATGGTCTAACCGGTGAATATTATATCCTGGAGGTAGTATCTCATTATCAGTAGTGCTAGGTTAGTACGGTGTAACCGGGAATATTATATCCTGGAGGAAGTATCTCATTGTCAGTAGTACTAGGTTAGTACGGTCTAACTGGTGAATATTATATCCTGGAGGTAGAATCTCATTGTCAGTAGTACTAGGTTACTACAGTCTAACCGGTGAATATTGTATCCTGGAGGTAGTATCTCATTATCAGTGGTACTAGGTTAGTACAGTCTAACCAGTGAATATTATATCCTGGAGGTAGTATCTCATTATCAGTGGTACTAGGTTAGTACAGTCTAACCGGTGAATATTATATCCTGGGGGTAGTATCTCTTTATCAGTAGTACTAGGTTAGTACGGTCTAAGCGGTGAATATTATATCCTGGAGGTAGTATCTCATTGTCAGTAGTACTAGGTTAGTACAGTCTAACCGGTGAATATTGTATCCTGGAGGTAATATCTCATTATCAGTAGTACTAGGTTAGTACAGTCTAACCGTTGAATATTATATCCTGGAGGTGGTATCTCATTATCAGTAGTACTAGGTTAGTACGGTCTAACCGGTGAATATTATATCCTGGAGGTAGTATCTCATTGTCAGTAGTACTAGGTTAGTACAGTCTAACCGGTGAATATTATATACTGGAGGTAGTATCTCATTATCAGTAGTACTAGGTTAGTACAGTCTAACCGGTGAATATTATATCCTGGAGGTAGTATCTCATTGTCAGTAGTACTAGGTTAGTACAGTCTAACCGGTGAATATTATATCCTGGAGGTAGTATCTTATTATCAGTGGTACTAGATTAGTACAGTGTAACCGGTGAATATTATATCCTGGAGGTGGTATATCATTATCAGTAGTACTAGGTTAGTACGGTCTAACCGGTGAATATTATATCCTGGAGGTAGTATCTCATTATCAGTAGTACTAGGTTAGTACGGTATAACCGGTGAATATTATTTATTTTATTTTTATTTTATATTTATTTTATATTTGTTGACCGGGCTAGTCTAGCTGGATACATATCCATTTTCAGTAGAGGCCCGGGGAGAAAAGCTCTAAGCATGAGTAAATTATAACATTCAAACATTCAAAAAATGGCTAGTTTCAATTACATAGCAAGACATACTAAGAAATGTTATTAATTTGTGAACAATGTATGGTTTCATTAGAGTAGGTGTAAGAAAGAATCAAGTATTAGCTCTTTAGTAGGCGTCATGTACAATCAGACAAGAGGTTACAGTATTTGAACATTAGCATTCCTTTAATAATAAATCATTAAGTCAGCAAAAAGAAGAGAATGGGAAGGAAAAGGTGCAGGTAAAACAGAGTGGGGGGGTCGTAATTATTCATGAGTTGTAGGGGGGTATTTGTTCTGGAAGCAGGAGAGGAAAGGGGGAGGAGAAGAAAGAAAAGTATGATTCAATTCAATTATATACTGGAGGTAGTATCTCATTATCAGTAGTACTAGGTTAGTACAGTCTAACCGGTGAATATTATATCCTGGAGGTAGTATCTCATTGTCAGTAGTACTAGGTTAGTACAGTCTAACCGGTGAATATTATATCCTGGGGTAGTATCTCACTGTCAGTAGTACTAGGTTAGTATGGTCTAACCGGTGAATATTATATCCTGGAGGTAGTATCTCATTGTCAGTAGTACTAGGTTAGTACAGTCTAACCGGTGAATATTATATCCTGGAGGTAGTATCTCATTATCAGTAGTACTAGGTTAGTGCGGTCTAACCGGTGAATATTATATACTGGAGGTAGTATCTCATTGTCAGTAGTACTAGGTTAGTACAGTCTAACCGGTGAATATTATATCCTGGAGGTAGTATCTCATTGTCAGTAGTACTAGGTTAGTACAGTCTAACCGGTGAATATTATATCCTGGAGGTGGTATCTCATTATCAGTAGTACTAGGTTAGTACAGTCTAACCGGTGAATATTATATCCTGGAGGTAGTATCTCATTATCAGTAGTACTAGGTTAGTACGGTCTAACCGGTGAATATTATATACTGGAGGTAGTATCTCATTGTCAGTAGTACTAGGTTAGTACAGTCTAACCGGTGAATATTATATCCTGGAGGTAGTATCTCATTGTCAGTAGTACTAGGTTAGTACAGTCTAACCGGTGAATATTATATCCTGGAGGTGGTATCTCATTATCAGTAGTACTAGGTTAGTACAGTCTAACCGGTGAATATTATATCCTGGAGGTGGTATATCATTATCAGTAGTACTAGGTTAGTACAGTCTAACCGGTGAATATTATATCCTGGAGGTGGTATCTCATTATCAGTAGTATTAGGTTAGTACGGTCTAACCGGTGAATATTATATCCTGGAGGTAGTATCTCAATATCAGTAGTACTAGGTTAGTACAGTCTAACCGGTGAATATTACATCCTGGAGGTAGTATCTCATTGTCAGTAGTACTAGGTTAGCACAGTCTAACCGGTGAATATTATATCCTGGAGGTGGTATCTCATTATCAGTAGTACTAGGTTAGTACTGTCTAACCGGTGAGTATTATATACTGGAGGTAGTATCTCGTTATCAGTAGTACTAGGTTAGTACTGTCTAACCGGTGAATATTGTATCCTGGAGGTAATATCTCATTATCAGTAGTACTAGGTTAGTGCGGTCTAACCGGTGAATATTATATCCTGGAGGTAGTATCTCATTATCAGTGGTACTAGGTTAGTACGGTCTAACCGGTGAATATTTTATCCTGGAGGTAATATCTCATTATCAGTAGTACTAGGTTAGTGCGGTCTAACCGGTGAATATTATATCCTGGAGGTAGTATCTCATTATCAGTGGTACTAGGTTAGTACGGTCTAACCGGTGAATATTATATCCTGGAGGTAGTATCTCATTATCAGTAGTACTAGGTTAGTACGGTATAACCGGTGAATATTATATCCTGGAGGTAGTATCTCATTGTCAGTAGTAGTTGATTTAAGCCAGGTTTCCGTAAGACACATAATGTCTGGGGAGTGGGTTGCTAGGAGGGTGCGCAGGTTGGGAATTTTTTTGTTAATACTTCTAATATTTAGGTGAAATGCTAGGAGGGAGCTAGTGGGAGTAAATAGGGGTAGTTTGACTGTAGGGATTGTGGTAGGGGAGTGGAGGTTATTGGGTGTAGGTGGGCCAGGGTTGGTATGAATGTCCCCATGTATTGTAAGGTTATAATGACAGGATATTCTAAGCTTTAGGATTTTAATTAGTTTTATAAAGTCTTTGTCTTTGTGATTGCATTTTGTGGCTTTATATAGGTGTTATATTGTTGAGGGCAGTAGACCTGGTGTGTGGAGGATGGTTAAATGTGTAATCTTGAGTAAAAAGTCATGGGTGGCTGTTTGAGCGTTTGGGTAATGGATATGTAGTAAATGTTTTGCTCATAGGCAGTGAGGTGATAGAATAAAAATAGCAGGGGCAGTAGGGTAAGTAGTATTGTTTTGTTTGTTTGCGTTATGTAATAGGGGATTGACAATTGTCAGGGTTGATTCTGCTAACAGTGTTAGTAGGATAGAGACAGAGACTAAATTGGATTGAGAGGGCAGGGTGCTTAGTTATGTTTGAGGCAGTGATTGGTGGTTAGTGTTTGGGGAGTAGCTTAAACTAGTATAAATGTAACAGTACTGGGGGCGGGTGGAAATTGGGGGCAGGGAGGGGTGCAGAGCGAGCCCGAGCGTAGAAAGGGTGAGCGGAGCAGGGCTAGTACAGACACAAGTTACAAGCCTCTGAAAGGAATTTATTTTATGGAATTCACTTTATATATAGAATTCACTTGATAACATTTTACATTAGATGCACCAACTAGTTTTCTGGTATTTCCTTCAGTTTAGATGCACCAGTTAGTTGATTTCTGATTTATTTCTTTTATATGTGCCTCCTCAGAAAATATAAAGGTAATTAGTGATGTGCCCCAGGGCTCATTACTGGGGCCTCTCCTTTTTGGCATCTAAATCTTGGATCTCCAGATCAGAAATCAGGATCTTTGGTTTGCTAAGTTTGCATATAACTGCAAACTGGGCATTAACGTCAGATCTCCACTGACATCCATTCATTATAGCAGGAACTAACCCTCGTAAACAGTGTATGGAAAGGAGCTAAAATTTAAAGTACGTCACATAAAGCTACCCCCTCTCTCAACATCCAAAGTCAGGATTTTTGGAAAGTGGGTCGGTTATCCCCTTTTCTTTAACCACCATCTAGCAGTAGAACTAGTCAGGAAATCCTTCTGTTAACCATAACTAATATACAAATGCACATCATCCAGGTGAAACGTTATCATCCCTTTTTATGCAAACCTAATTAGACTATTTATTGAGAACAATGTCCCCTTCTGGATGTAACTTTCTATATATATTATGCAACAGTAAATGCCTGAGAGGTTCATAACCAAAAAGATTAACTTAAGTCCCTGGGGTTCCAGGAAAGGCTGGGAGTGCTACCCCTTTGCTTGGTTTCTTACAGGTTCCTGCATGGAGATGTATGCCTTACATTGTGCATAATTAGGGATGCTCTGCTCCTTTACAACTCAAATAGTCCATTAATACAAGAACTAGGGGCCCAGATCTCCACCAACACACAAATAAAATGCATTGGTGAGACACATTTATTACCCATCTCCTATCTCACCTCTGAAACAAACCTACCCTGCAAGTTAAAGTTACACAGTAGTATCCTTTAGATTATTCATTTATTTATTTTGCCTTTTGTTTACAAGGTTTGTCGTACTCAGTTTAGTCAGAAACCTCTTTTTAATGTATCTGTATTACCAAATCGAAATGTGGGATAACCAAACCACCTAAACAGTGACACATTAAGATCAAGCTACTAAAACTACAAATGTCCAGTTCAGCAAATTTTTTCCCAGGGGAAAATAAATCGCTTGGCCGTAGTTGGGAGAGAAATCTTGGAGTTGGTATATTTTCTTTTGGGAGATATGGGGGGCAAAGCCCCCCACTTTCATAGGGTCTGACAGTTTATTTGGGTTTTGGTCGGCTAAGTGATTTTTTTTCCCCTGGGAAAAAATTTGCTGAAGTGGCCATTCATAGTTTTAGTAGTCCGATCTTAATGTGTCGATATTTAGGTGTTCGGTTATCTTGTGTTTTGATTTGGTAATATAGACCCTTTTTAGTGGAGGCCCTGGGAGAAAAGTTTTAAAACACTACAAACATTTTTAAACATACATTTACCAATATACATGTACAGACCGTTAAATATTATACATTAACAATTTCCATTAGTAGATGTTAAACCTTGAACATTTGAAGGGACGTATTGGAGGGTTTGTCAGACAGATAATACATCATGTCATTACTACTTAGAAATTCAAAGAAATGGAAATGAGGAAAGAAATTAGTGCAGAAAATGTTAATATTGTAATTAACATGCGCTGCGTAAAGCAGGGTCAGAAACCATTCTATATATGGCTATTAGAAGGTTTATATTAAAAGTGTAGAGGTAGAGTTGAGCAGTGCCACAAAATAATGTACATAGTTGGGAGAGGAAGAAGAGTGTTTTGATGATGTGGCAAGCTGAAGATTACAGTGACATCATGGAGAAGTACCGGAGCAGATCCAGTGACATCATGGAGATCCATTCATTTGATAGGTTAAGCTTTAGTTCTGTTTTAAATAAGTTTGCATTCTGAATATATTTCAGTGGTACTGGGATGTGGTTCCATAGTTTAGCTACACTATTTGAATATAGAGTCACCTCCAGTATTAGATGATCTGATTATAGCAATTAGGGATTTTCCCTAAAATCTTCTTGGGGGAGTAGCATTGCATTAAGTTGTTAAGGGCCGAACAATTTTCTGGTTTATAGAGAAGTCTGTGTATTGTGTTTAGCTAAGAAAGGGCTAGATGATATGGCAGTTCTGACCAGTTTAATTCTCTGAGGGCTAGCAGTGGTGAGTTCTATTATTATAATTTACTGCAGACTTGGCTATTTTATCACAACATTGCTCAAGTCTGGACAGTTGCAAGACCTGAGGTTTAGTGGAGACTGAGGCAGCATAGTGGAGAGATGGCAAAAAGAAAGTAGTAGCAATCGGTTAATTTGTTGTCTGTTAATATATCAGGCTTTTCACCTCCTTGGAAAAAGAAAGCACTAAAACAGCATCTCAAGAAAATCAAGGTGGATATTATATTGCCAAATATGCAAAGTTTAAAAGAAGCCTGCTAGAGACCCAAGAGTATTTTGGAATGAGCGGGTGTTAATGCAGTCTTGGTCTGAGATCCTTTGCAGAGGTATTATTTGCTATCAGAGCTCCATTTGGGTGGCCTCTGGTGAGGAAGGCATCAGATAATGCAGACAAATGGGTACTAAGGATGATTTCCTAAACTGTGAGGTATATCCCAATTTACTGCACTTATGGGCTGAATTCTTGCAATGTTAGCATTTCAACTGAATTTTTCATCATAATGGAAATTTTTGAAGGGGACTTGAGAAGTATAGTGGAAGCTAATGACTTTAATGCGATTCTGAACTCGGTGAGGAACAGGTCTGATTTGAAGGGGATTCATCACATAAAAGACAGGAGGACATACAGGTAAGCTGCCATTCCTTCTGTTTAGTTGATATGTGGCATTTCCTGCATCTACAGAAACTGCTTACAGACATTTCTCCTCTAATGGTAAAACAGCAAGCAAGCTTGACTATGTCCACGTCTCCAATGCCCTAGTGATGATGGTTTGTGATGTTGATATTATCCCGTCCCCTAGTATCAATCATAAGGCAGGTCACTCTATGCTTACACTTCCTCCATAGAGCAACCCAAACTATGGAGAAAGGATCCACTGATACTGAAACACATGAAAGTCAGGAAAAGGATTTACAGAGGTATGCCTGATTCCTTAAAGGAGAACCAGCCTGACTCGCTTGCATTCTTGATCCAGTGGAAGTTATTTGAGGTGGAACTGGCAGCTGTCTGTCTGTAAATGGGCCAAAGTAATGTTAATGAGACTGGGTGAAATGGAGGTAAAGGACTTGGGGGGAAACAGGCCAACCAAGCCTAGGAGCAATGAAGGGTCATACTCATTCTGGAAACTAAATAACCCATTGATCCATGGAGCCCTGGAGATCAGGTGAATAAGGTGGAGTCAGGTGGGGATGTTAGAAGGTAACATGGCTGAAACAATGGTTTTCATGAAAGGACATTCTACTTGTATGTAAAAAAAAAAAGAAGGATCCATTCAAAGCAGACATCATGTGAATGCTGGCTTCATGATGGAGGATAAGCCCTGACTGCAGAACCATAACTACCAGATTCTGGCGCCCTGTGTCATTCCCTAATTTGGTGCCCCCTCAAAGTTAATGAACAAAAAACAGTTGTCTCATACTTCGACAGAAACAAATCAAAAAACGAAAAGAACAAAATATTCTTTCCTGTTTAAAAAAATAGCAAACCTCTTGCTATATGTAAAAGTGTCTTATTAGATCTTGCACAGTCAATGAAGCTCTAGGATGCTTCAGCCCTGACTGCAAAGGCACTAACATTCATTTCTGAATGCCAGTAGTGCATTACTGAACTCTCAGTGGTGTGTTACTGAACTCTCAGTGGTGGTGGTGCATTACTGAACTCTCAGTGGTGCATTACTGAAATATCTGCATCTCCTGATTGCACCTACACTCATAGCACTAGGACCAGCTGCCTCTGCCTGACTGTTATTCTGGAAACCCAGAATCAACTAGTGACACAAGTTCTTAAGGAGACAACAAGGGACAGTAGGAGCTAGTTGTCAGTGCCAGCTCACCCATTCTATGGGGAAGGAAGCGGTCTGGCCCACTGTAGTACCTGTAATTACTGGGTAAAGAGGTGCACAGCATACAGTACATGGGTCAGAGATGAGCTGGGCCCACATAGTTGGCTCCTCTGACCATGTACAAGAACATGCATGCTAGCACTCACAGGAGTAGGCCTAGCAGGGTTTTGCTTCAACAGTCATAAGCATTAGCCACTGGGAGTGGGGTTAAGGCAAGAAAAGGGAAAATGTCTCATGGTTTCCTGGCTTATACCTGCACCATGACCAGCTCAGACCTCAATGGGGGGAATGAATGAGCAGAGTTGTTGTGGGTGCAAGATGGTGGACACACACAGGGGCAGAAAAAAATTAGTTAAAAAGCACCTGAATGTTTTAATGGTTTCTGCAATGTGTTAGAAATGTGGTAGCTTAGATGCGAGTTTCTCACTTTGGGAACCTTGTCAAATATTCTGACTTTGTTTTTACTGGTAACTTATTTTTGACCTTACTAATTCCATATGAATTAAATATATTAAAAGATTTGTGCTTGGATGAATGGTAGATCAAAAAGAATTGGGGTTAATCAGAGTCTCTTTAATTGATGGCAGGTGTGTACCCAAGAAGACTGAATGTTGTAATTAAATCAAAAGGTGCTTCAACAAAGTATTAGTTTAGGGGTGTGCACACGTTCAGTCAGCTTATTGTATGCTTTTTAATTTTTATATTTTTTCCCCCTAACAGATTTTTTGTTTTTCAATTGAATTGTACAGGTTATACGTCATATTAACGGTGGGAAAAGTTTTGAAATGATTTATTGTGGCCTCATTTTTTTATATCACAAAAACCTGGCATTTTAAAAGGGGTATGTAAACTTTTTATATATATATATATCATATATCATATATCATATGTCTGAATCACAAAACATCGAACACATACACACGAAAGTGCAGGGGGGCTTTGCCCCCCTGCACCCCCACCCCCCCTACTTTATTATTCTCACTCCGAGATCGCAGTACAGTGGGGAAAAGTGAATTTTCCCTTACCTGCACTGTAGTTCAATCTACAAAGCATGCACACATACACAGAAGTGCTTGTCGATGTTAAGCGCTTTCGTGTATGCGTGTTCGACGTTTTGTGATTCTAACATATGCTAGTCGAGCATGTGTCCGGATCCCATATATATATATATATATATATATATATATATATATATATATATATATATATATATATATATATATATGGGTCTACCTGACAACACCGACGCACTACAACACCGACAACGAAATCACCGACACCACATAACCGAAAGTTCACAAACACGAAACCTCACATGCCCAACACACCACAATCCCGACAATCAACAAATAAAACAAATCCCCTGTCCAAAAAGCACACACACAACACAAGCACACCAAAATCCTTACAAACCCACACTAAACCTTACATACACAACTATCTATAACCTTAACCCAAACCCTAACCCTAACCCTAAGGTCCGTCACTATCGCACACTCGCCTAACCTGTGCCCAAACCCTAACTCACTTAACCCGCCCCTAACCCTAAAGACTGTCACTATCGCACACTCACCTAACCCGCGCCCTAACCCTAACTCATTTAACCCACCAATATCCCTAGAGTCCGTCAATATCGCACACTTACCTTACTCACACCCTAACGTCCGTCACTACCGCATACTTACACAGCCTTTTCACATGTCGGTGTTCTCAGCGTCGGGGTTTTCATCCGTCTGTCATCTCAGTTTTCGATCTTCTGGTGTCGGGTCTTCTCATCGTCTGCATTGTCAGCTTTCGGCGTTGTCAGGTAGACCCATATATATATATATATATATATATATACACACACACACATACATATACACATACACATACACATACACACATACACATACACATACATACATATATATATATAGGTCCACTTTGACCCATCAAAATTACAGTTCACCAAACTGCAATTTTGCGAGTCCGTTTTTGAGAGTGCATTTATTTGAAATGAACTTTCACGAAAATCAGATCGGTGAAGTGAAATTGCTGGTTCCGGGATTCTGTGGTGGTGCAGTTACAATGTTTTTTAGTAGTGTCTGGGAGAAAAGTTTGTTGTAGATCATGGTACAGTGAGGATAAGGCAATATTCCCTTTTCCCCACTGTAGTGCGATCTCAGAGTTAGTATATATAAGTAGCGGGGGTGCAGGGTGGCTTGCCCCCTGCATACATGTGTTTAGTGTATTTTTTTATTTGTTGTTTCAGTGAAGTAGATTTTGCAAAAGTGTATTTTTCGAATAAATGCATTTGAAAATGGACTCCCAAAATTGTAGTTCTGTGAACTGTAATTTTGATGGGTCAAAGTAGACCCACATATAGACATTATATATCTATATACATCTCTCTCTCTCTCTCTCTGTATGTGTGTGTGTGTATGTTTAATATATATATATATATATATATATATATATATATATATATATATATATATATACACACACACACACACATATATATAAACAGAAGTGACATTTTTATTTGCTGTTTGCCAAATGCTAGGAGTCTTACCAGTACAATTAGTCATTTAGAAACATTCTCTGATAGTAGCATGTTCAAATCTGTACCATTAGTACAATCTAGTTTAAAATCTAAAATGCATATCACAGTTTCCAGGAATTATCTATTTCTCTTCTAGCAGATCAGATGGGATCTGTGATTGTACGTCAATATTTGTTAAAAAAGTACCTAAAAGCCATAAGTGAAAAAAAAAAAAAAAACCCAAACTAGAAACTACTGACCCAGTAATATATATCAGTGGCACAAAATATAATAGTATAGGACTTTATGGTACACTGTTACCTATGGGCTATGAATGTTTCCCAACTAAACGGGATATGAAAATGAGTGAAACCATATCCACAGTGGAGAATTAGCTTACTAATTACTGATTGGATGAACTATTCACCATCAAATAAATATGCCCAAATATTAATCAATTATATTAATCAAAATAAACTGGACAAACTGTACAAAATCCAAGTAGGTATAATATGTTGGATATACTGACAAGGATAGGATCTTTCTGCTCCCCTTGGATGGATATGTAATTAACACGGGTCATAACATAATCTTGTATAATAACCTAAGAGTAAAATTGAACTGATTCATAAATCCTTCCTAGATTTAACACTGGAGACTTATGACAACAAACAGTCATACTATTCTCAGCGATTCAAATAAATCTGTTCAGCACAGTATCATTGAGTTGTACATTATAAACATCTGTATTTGTAAACACAAAATGGTACGATGTAAATCCACAGGAAAATTTAAGTGAAATTAAACATTTTGATGGGCTCACAACATTTATAAGATTTAAAGCAAAAAAAAACTAGGTGCTAAGTTACTATTTAGCTTTCAAAAGTGCTATGTAACTTCCAGTTACCGTAGCTATAAAAGAAACTTAAACTACAGAAACAAGTTATCTAATCTTTCTGATCTATGTACTCTGCCAGTTGTGCAAATGTTGGAAGCAATAACTAGACAAAACAAATCAAAAAGCTGTAAGAAAAATTGTGAATGTAACATATCACACTGATGTCATTACCCAGTCAAAGGACACAGTGAATGTGTCTGCAGAAGAATGTGCAGACATCTCAATAAACCAAGTAAGGTCAAAATACTGCAGTAAAAAGTACATGGCTTTAAGAAATTGCTGCCTCCAACCTAAGTAAATTTTCTGAACGTATATCTCATGGTCTGATATCCTGTATGACTGCACAGTCTGAAATGCTTACTGATGAAGCTGATTATGAAGTCGGTCACATACAGGTGATCTGCCTTTTCTTATTTAGACCATTCTGAGTAATTATGAAGTCGGTCACATACAGATGATTTGCCTTTTCTTATTTTAGATGATTCTGAGTAACTGGATCATAGAGTGTATCAGAAGTGAACAAAACGGTAACATCTTTATACAGGAGAAGGGCATGGTGTCAGAACAAATTATAACTAATTTGTTTTCTTTACTGTTTGGGAAATGGTTTATTTGCAGCTGCCTTATAATGCTCCCTTAGGATAATTTATCTGAGCACTGCAAACTGTGGATAGTGAAACTGCTTGTTTTAGAATATGATCATAGTATCTGTAAAATTTAAAAGGTACAATTTTTATTTAACCTTTGTTGACTGGGTTAGTCCCATTAGGCTGTAGCCTCTTCCATGGGGCGACTCAAGGTAGTATTTATACTACTAGGGGAAATTTGACCAGGGCATTAGAGAACTTTCCCGACTCATTAAATGAGGGTGTTCTGTTGGTGTAACTCTTCCTGCTACTTGTTACGGCATGGTGACATCTGAGAGTAGCGGAGGTATGGTGATAAAGGAGCAGGGTGGGTGTTTGTTAAAAGAAAATGTTTCTGGAGTTCATAAAGGGTCTACAAAAGAAAAATGTAGATGTTACAAATAATCAGCATCTAGCTGACTTGTCAAGATGAATCTTATCTCAAAGTAAAGTTTTTGGAAGTCGAAGAAAGTGAGAACCAGCTGAAGTCTCAGAAATTTCGTGGTTGACATGCGAGATAAAGTTTTTCAACAAAAAGGAAGTGAGCAGACAGATACAGGAGTTCATAAAGAAGATTGTGAAGAGAAGAAATCAGTTGTGAGATAAGAAAAAAGTACTGCTAACTTTGTTAAAAGGAAAAAAAAGAAATACTGTGAGAATCCAATCCAAAAAAGAAGTCACAGCTTTATATGGGACAAAATTGTTTTGCCTTTAGGCTTTACGACAAAGGACATTACAACCCTTGTACATGTGGGAAAGGAAGTGTTTCTTCACATTACTTTTGGGCCTGAAAGTTTGATGGACACGTTTCTGTATTTATGTGAATCAAAGAATGAGTGTTTTCCATGGAATAAATATATATATATTTTTTTAGAGAAGGGGATTGATTAAACAAAAATGTATTTGTGAAATTTAGAACAGATTGAAACTGAATTATTTTGAAAATGTCTCATTCTGTGTTCATTGTTAAGGAAGCAATGATGAAAGAGGTGTTCAGAATGGAGGATGAGAATTGAAAACTTATTTGAATGTTGAAAATGATATTGTAAAACATATGCCTATTGTTATACATGTTTTAGGTAACAGAGGTACAGTAAGGTATATAGGACAACCTAAACATTTTATTTTCATGGGAAATTTTCACAATTGATTACATCCTATCTTTTTACACACTCTAATCAATATGGTGAGCAAGGGTACATAAGTACTGTAGCTGTAAACAGTGTAGACTGTGCAAAAAAGAGGGTCATTTCTGGTCTGGTTGTGAAAGTGTAAGGATAGAAAATATTATAGGGATGATGGGAGTGCTATAAATGGTTACAAAAAGAATAGAGTGGACCTGCGTAGCGGGAATAAAGGCAATGAAAATAATAGAAAGGAAAAAGTGAACCAGGTGTGTTAGACTATGGAGAAAGTGTGATGAAGGAGGAAGGTGAAAGCGTTATGGATGAAGCTGAGAGTGATAAATCATAATCTGAAGACAAGATGGTGCAGGATGTGAGAAAGAAAAATGCTATAGGGACAAGAGTGAGAGTGCGGAAGAGGAAATTCAAAAAAAGATTTCACCAAAACTGAAAATGAAAGGCAAAGAATAATGTGAAGGTCGTTTCAGTAAATGCTAATAGTTTTGTTCAATAAAATAAGGAGAAAAGTTATATTACAATGATGTGAAAAGTATGATGTGGAGGTCATATGTTTATTAGATACTAAATTTATTTCAGAAAATGATAGGGTACAAGAAGAAGTTGTTTGGGTTAGAAGATTTTTTATGGAATTTAGGAAAAGATAGATGTTCAGGGGTAGCGCTTTTTTATTGAAGAGGTGAAGGTTTTAGGCTGAGACTGAAATGACTCCAAAGGAATTGGTGATCTAGCCCAGTTAACAAATTCAAAATAAAGGTTTTAGATTTTGGAGTAATTTTGCCAGGAAGGACTACATTTATAGGTAGAAGGTATGGAGTGTATGTAGATAGATAGGTATGTATGCTTTTATTAAGGTGAAAGAAAGTTTAGAGCAATATGCGGTGATTAATGTGAGAGTAGTGTTAATGGGGGATTTTAATTGTTTAAGGACAGGAAACAGAAAGGATGGAATAGATGAGAGGCAATTAAAATAGGTCATTTAATACAGTACATTAAGTTTATGGGGAAAGAGTTTGTGGACATACAGAAAAGAAGATAGAAGGACTGAGATTTATTATTTTATGATGTTGGAGACAGTATGTGAGGTAGTTGGGGTGTTAGAAAATGGATTTTTTGATTATAGAGCAATTTCGGTGGAATGTGGAGAAAATAAAGAAGTAATTAGAGAAGGAATTAAGAGACTGGTTATTAAGTATTGTGATAGAGAGGGATTTAAAAAGTAGGTAGATTGCATGGGCAGATCATGGATCTGTGAAAGAATTTTATTTTGCATTACAGGTTCATGATTAGCATTTAAACAGAAGTGCAAAAAGGATATTTAATGGTGGAATGGAGAAAAAGTAAGGATAAAGAAACATATTGCAAGGTATATAGTGAGATGGATAATTTAGAAAAAATAGATTTAAAAAATAAGATTGAAAGTTATTGTAGACAGAAATATTATTTGAAAGGAAAAAAGAGGAAGCACCTCCTTTTTGGCAAAGATAGTTAGAAATAACGTTAGCATTATAAGATAAGTTAAAACACAGGTGATGTGAATATCTTTAGACAGGAAGAAATATTGGGCAAGGTAGAAGAATATGTTAGAAAACTTTAAAAGAAAAAGAGAGGCATAAAATAATTTAATGGACAGTTAAAAGTTTTCAGAGAAAGTTATTTGCAAATTAGAAGAGGATATTACGATACAAGAGTTAGATTTTGTGTTAAGTAAAGTAAATATGGAGTCTGTATCAGGGAATAGATGTTACGAATTATGAAGTATGTAAAGATTTGAAGGTCTGGAAAAAAGGCTTGTATTGTAGGTATTTAATGAATGGGTAATGAAAAGAGAGGCTAATGAGGAGAAATGTAGATGACAAAAGAAAGGAATGATAAAGGGGAATTTAAAGAAACTCTCCTTAGCATGGAGAACATCGATATCTGTGCAGTAACAGAAACCTGGTTCAAGGCTCCCGAGAGCACCCCAGCACTACCAGGTTATACCTCATACCATGCTTTTCGGCCCCAAAACTTGGACCGAACCACAAAAGGAGGGGGAGTATCCATATACGTCAAAGATACCCACACCTCCAGGTTGGTAGCACAGCACAAAGCATCAGAGACTATCCATGAGCAACTAACAGTGGGTAAAACTGCCTTCCAGTTTATATCCTGCTACAGACCACCCTCCCAAACCCAGGAACCCCATTCGGCCTTCCTGAGAATACTGGAAAATATGAAGGTCTCTCCAAACACCATTATATTGGGTGACTTCAACTACCCAAACATAGACTGGGAGCATTACTCTAGCTCCAACACCCTAGCCCAAAGGTTCCTAGAATTTATAAACTCAAATGCTATGGAACAACTTGTTACCACTCCCACAAGAGGGGAAAACATACTGGACCTGATCATCACCAACATGGGGGCTCTATGCTCCAGACCAGAAGTGTATCCCTCACTGGTAAGATCAGACCATAAACTAATCTCACTGGATATTCACATCCTGACCCCACCCCCTGCCTGGAAAACCGCAGTGAAAAACTTCTCTAAAGCAAATTTCACACTCCTCAAAACCGAGGTGGAATCCTTCAAAGCCCCCGGGCCTGTGGAAAATACAGCCCAGACCGCAGAATCATTTATAAACTCATTCTATGAACACCTTCAGGAATGCATGGATCATGCAATCCCAAATAAAACCAAGACCCAATCCTCCAAAGGCAGGCATCCTGTCTGGTGGACCCCAGCCATAAACAAACTATACAATAGAAGGAGGAAGCTACTACATGATAGAGCAAAATCCCAAAAAGGGAAGGCATCTCTCATCAGTATTAGCAAAAAACTATGGACACTCATAAAATCGTCTAAGGCCAGCTTCGAGAGAAAAATTGCACAGGACACTAAGGATAATCACAAGGCTTTCTTTAGTTATATTAGGAACCTGGGTGGGAATTCCCAGATATGCTCAGAATTAGTCCAAAATGACAAAAAATACACCAAACCCACAGACATTGCCAACATCCTAGCTGACAGGTTCAGCGCAAACTCCTCCCCCACCACCACCAAAAGGGCAAATATCTATCCCAGCAGAGTGCTGTCCCCCTGACATCTCAGATGCTCAGGTAAGAGCCGCCCTCTCCAAAGCAAAAAACACAGCATCAATGGGACCAGACTGTGTCCAGGGCTGCGTCCTACATGAACTCCAAGAAGAGCTAAACCCAAACATAAAACTACTGTTCAATCTCAGCCTTACTACAGGATATGTACCCAAAGAGTTGCATACAGCAACAGTGGTTCCTCTCCACAAAGGTGGTGCCTCAACGGATCCTGGAAACTATTGCCCCATAAGCCTGACTTGCTTGGTCTGCAAAGCTATGGAAAGGATCATCATGGACCTCATAAATAAAGATATTGGGGACCTACAGACACTGGATCCTACCCAGTTTGGCTTTGTTAAGGGCAGATCCTGCCTCTTAAACCTGGTCGATTTCTTTGAAACAGTCACCAAGGCCATTGACGAGGGGAAGGTTGTCCACACAGCCTACCTGGACCTTGCAAAAGCCTTCGATACAGTACCCCACTCTGGCATTATAGATAAGCTCACCAGCTTAAATATAAACACCTATGTCACTAGATGGGTTGCAAACTGGCTCAAGGACAGAACCCACATGGTTAGAATTCCTGGAGCCATGTCAGACTCCAAACCAGTTACAAGTGGCGTCCCACAAGGCTCAGTCCTGGGACCTCTCTTGTTCGGTATATATTTCTCTGAGGTACAGGCCAACACAGAAGGACTGTGGCTGACCAAGTTCACAGATGACTGCAAACTAGGTGCCATAATCGACTCTCCAGCCGACACAAGCATCCTCCAAAAGGGCCTCATAGAAACAGACAACTGGTGCCAGAGCCATGGCCTCAAGCTAAATGCCAAAAAGTGTATAGTCATCCCTTTGGCAAAAACAAAGTGCCCACAAATTACCACATAGGTGGTAATCCATTAAGTATGGAAGAAGTAATTAGGGACCTGGGGACCCAAGTTGATAGCAATCTCTCATTTGAAAACCACGTGGCCAAAGTGGTTAGAAAAACATTTTATATAGCCCACCTAATCATGAAGGGATTCACATCTAGATCAGGGAGGTCATCGTGCCTCTTTACTCATCCCTCATCAGGCCCATAATTGAGTACAATGCCCCTTTTGGGATGTACCTTACCAGACACCTGCAGCAACTGGAAAGACCCCAAAAGTACCTCACCAAGAGGATCAAAGGGCTTAAACAGATGCCATATGCTGCCCGGTTAAAGAAACTCCAGCTCTACTCAGTGGCATACCGCCTGCTCAGAGGCGATCTGTGCCTGACGTATAAAGCCATGTCCAACCTGGAATTAATGGACATGCTGCTCCTCAGAAAATCCAAATCCCATCGAGCTACGTGCTCGAGAGAATTGAACCTCAGCACTGAAATAAATAGGACATGCTGGAGGGACAGATTCATAACCCAGAGGCTCCCTTCACTCTGGAATAAAATCCCAGTCCAGGTTAGGCAGAGTCCCTCATTGACTCTCTTCAAGAGGAATCTTGAGTGCATGGGAGATAGTAGGTTTACTCCGGGTATCCCTTCTGTGTCACTGTTAGACAGAGGTACAGTATACTAACCTCGAAAAAGGGCATAGCAAAATTCATTTAAAATGGGTGGCGAAAGCCAAACACACTCTGGCTAGGTTTATAAATGCCCTAGGGCAGATAGCCTAGTATGAACCTATGAACCTATAAAGAATTGGTGGTGTATTACACTTAATGTTGACTGTAAATATTTATGAAAATTATACAGGTTAGGCTAAATAATGTTTTGTTTGGGGTGTTAGGGGATTGTGTTTTTGGTGTTAAAAAGTAGGAGCTGTCAGGAATCATTGAGTTCTGAATAAAATATACTCTTGTGGAATTAACTGCTGTTCACAAAATAGAAAAATTGTAAATAGAGCAATAGCACAGAAACATGACCAAGGCACCAAAATAAAAACACAAGCTCCTTTATTAATAGGACAATGACAATGGTAAGCACATTCACACTAATCAGAGTGCTTCTTCAGACCATAAAAACAAACCCAGTACAACCCATTAAATAGAGTAAAATAAAAATCATAAAAACAGTCATCATCAATAGCTAGTTAAAGTTGTAAATTGAGATAGTACTCATTTAAACAAATCCCTAGATTTCAGGACAGGTCTTAAAGAAACCATGCCATTTAACCCTGGTGTCTTGTCAGCCTGCAACATAATTACATAGTGTAATTCTCGATTCTCTGTAAAATTCTTATAATCTCCCAACCTATCACCCCTGCATATTTTCTCTATTACCATAAAATTAAAAAACATAGGTTCATAGGTACTAGGCTATTGGCCCTGGAGCCTATATAAGCCTAGCCAAAAAAGTTCCCTGGCTTTCGCCACCCAAGAAAGTTATTTTCCTGTGTCCCTGCCTAGCAGAGCCACAGAAGTGATCCCTGGGGTGAATTTCCTATTTCCCATCCAACTGTCGAGATTTTTCTTAAAGAACGCTAATGAGGAGCTTTGCTTGGCATGAATGGGTAGTCTGTTTCAGAGCATGGAAAGTCTCTGGGACAGGAATCTATCCCTCCAGCATGTTCTGTTTATTGTGGTGGCAAGATTTAGGTCCCTGGAGCATGTGGCTCAGAGGGATTGGGGTTTCTTTAAGTGTAGCATGTCCAACAGATCTGGGTTTGACATGGTTTTGTATGTTAGGCAGAGGTCGCCTCTGAGTAGGTGATAAGCGATGGAGTAGAGCTGGAGTTTTTGAGACGGTCTGTGTATGGCATCTGTTTGAGGCTGGCAGTCCTCTTAGTGAGGTATTTCTGTGGCCTTTCTAATTGTTGTAGATGTCTTGTAAGGTACATGCCAAATGGGGCATTGTACTCTATGATGGGTCTGATAAAGGATGAGTAGAGGAACAATTACCTCTTTTTTTTCTGGAGGTGAACCCCTTTGTGATGAGGTGTGCCATGTAGAAGGATTTCCTAACTACTGTAGTGATGTGATTATCAAAGGAAAGACTAATGTCCACTTGTGTCCCACTGTCTCTTATCACTCTTTCGGTGTTTAGCAGGTTACCACCTATGTGGTAGTTCATGGGTACAGTGTTTTTCCCAAAGGGGGTGACAATGCACTTCTTGGAATTGAGCTTGAGGCCATGACTTTGACACCAAGCATCAGTCTCAGTGAGGCCCCTTTGTAGAATGTCCACATCATTAGGCAATTCTATTATGGCACCTAGTTTGCAGTCATCTGCAAACTTCATTAGTCAATGACCTGTTGCATTAGCCTGGACTTCTGAGAAGTAGATGCCAAATGGGAGAGGACCCAGGACTGAGCCCTGTGGTACTCCACTTGTCACTGGTCTGAAGTTAGATTTGGAGTCAGCTACTTTCACTGTGTGGGTTCTGTCAGTGAGCCAGCTGGCCACCCATCTTGTGACATAGGGATTTATGCCCAGTCTAGTGAGTTTATCTATAATTCCAGAGTGGGGAATGGTGTAGAAAGCTTTGGCAAGGTCAAGATAGGCTGTGTGCACCACCTTACCCTCGTCCACAGCTCTGATGACTGCTTCAAAGAAGTCAATTAGATTTGGGAGACATGACCTACATTTTACAAACCCAAACTGAGTGGGGTCCAGAGTTTGAAGGTTACCTATGTCCTTGTTTATAAGCTCCCAAGATGATACATTCCATGGCTTTGCAGACCAGGCTTGTCAGGGAAACGGGGTGGTAGTTCCTGGGGTCCATGGTGGTGTCCTGTTTGTGGAGTGGGATAACTGTTGCTGTGCACCATTCAGTAGGTACAAAGCCTGAAGTGAGGCTATGATTGAACATGATACTTAGGTGGGGTGCTAGTTTGTTCTGTAGTTCATGCAGAACGCAGCCTGGGATGTTGTCAGGTCCCATGGATGCTGTGTTCTTGGCTTTGGAGAGTGTGGTCTTTACTTGTGCAGCTATGATTACAGGGGCTTTGCATTCTTCCAGAATAGTGATGGGCCCTTTGGGGGGGTGAAGTTTGCACTGAACCTGTCTCTCCCAGGATGTTGGCAATATTAGTAGGTTCTGTATATCTAGTGCCATTGTGCTGTAGCAAAGAGCAGATCTGAGTGTCACTATTGAGATTGTTGACATAGCTGTAGAATGCTTTCTGGTTGTCTTTAGAATCAGTGGTGATTTTATTTTTGTAACTAGCTTTGGAGGATTTTATGAGGGATCTCAGCTTCTTACTGAGGCTGACCAGGGAGTTCCTCCAGTCAGGGGATTTTACTCTTTTTTTTGCAACAGCTTCTTCCTTCTGTTGTAGAGTTTGTTTATGGCAGGGAACCATTAGATTGACTTCCTTTTTTTGGAGGATAGTGTCTTGGTTCTGTTGGGGATGGCAAGATCCATGCACTCGTGTATGTGCTTATACAGTGGATTTGTGTAGGATTCAGCAGTTGTATCTATATTTTCCATCTGTATGGGTATCATAAAGCTTGCCACTTTTGCCTTAAGAAGCATGAAGTTGGCTTTGAAGAAGTTGTTTATGGTGGTTTCCTTAATGGGGGGTGGGATATTAATGTCTAGGGTGATTAGTTAGTGGTCATATCTGACCAGCGAGGGGTTGACCTCTGGTATAGAACATCTGTTGCCATATTGGTAATGACCAGGTCCAGGATATTGCTGTCCCTGGTGGGGGTATGGACAAGCTGATCCAGGGTATTGGAATTTATGAATTCCAGAAAGCATTGAGCAAATGAGTTTGTACATGAGTAGTTTGCCCAGTTGATGGTGGGGTAGTTGAAATCACCCATCATTAGGGTATTAGGCTGTACCTTAATATTACCAAGTATATCAAGAAACCTGGATTGGGCATCCTGGGGCATGGCGGGGATCTGTAACAAGCTACAACCTGGATTGCAGTCAGTGTTAGTTGCATTTGGATAATTTCGGATGCATTATGTTGAGCAACTAGCCTGGAGGTGTGGATATCCTTAATGAATATGGACATGCCTCCTCCTTTAGTGTTTCGGTCCAGGTTAGGTGGCCAAAAGGTGTGGTATGAGTTATAACCTGGTAATGCAGGGGGTGCTGTCTGGAGCCTTGAACCAGGTCTCCATCACTGCACAGATGTCAATGTTCTCCATTTTAAGGAGTGCCTCGAGTGAGTGCATTTTGAGGTTTAGACTTCTAGCAGTGAGTAGCATTACCCTCAGATTTTGCTTGCTTATACCTGCTATGGTGATGAGTTTGTCATTTGAACCTCGCCTAAAAAAGGCACTATAGGGGTGGCAAGAGCTTTAGCCAGTATCCGGAATCCTAGGGGCGACAGGTGCAGGCCATCTCTGGCAAAGAATTGTGGTCTGTCAATCATGTTGTCCCAGGCAGACACTGGATCCCCTTAGAATGACACCAGAAACTTAGCCCATTGTTGAAGTTAATCATTTTGTCCTTGTATTGTGATGTCATTCTGAGCAATGGCAGGATGCTACTCATGGCTAGGGTCATACCTGCCTGGGCTACATGATCCGAGAGCTCCTCCATGTCTCTTTTCATGTAGTCCAGGGAGGTATGTCTCAGGTCATTCACACCAACATGGACCGTGACAGAGTCATATTTGTACTTGTGGAGTAACCGGAGTGCTTATGTTTTGTGGCAGATCCTGGCACCCAACAGGCAGCTGACAGTAACTTTCTCCTTGTTTAGCCTGGTGAGTGGGACATCAGTATGCCTGAGTATAGAGTCACCTATGACTAGTGTGCTGGGTACGTTGTTTTGCCTTATGGGCTGAGGTTGAGTGGCACAATGATTTTGTGGGCTGTGTCATTTGGATAATGGTGGGGTGGTGGTTGCTTGCATTCCAGCTTTGGAGGTTTCTGTTGTTTGTGCAGATTTTTAGTGATAGCCTCCATGAATGTAGGTGTGTGTTTTGTGTTACTATGTGTGGGTTTAGGTGGTGTAGGTTTTGATAGACTATGTGTTGAGTGTGGTGCAGGTGCTTACCGTCTCTTCTTGACTGTCTAGTGCAGTCTTGGCTGGAGACAGCTTGGCTTCCAGTTTGGCTATATAAGTGCATCTCTCACAGGTTGTAGTGTTGGGTGGTAGGAGGAGAGGGTTATCAGTGTACATGAGGCAATTGATACATTGCCCCAAGATGCCAAGATTCATCAGGTGGAGATGGGAAAATACCGGGAGCTGATCCTTAGACATGCCTGGATAGGTGCTTATTAATTTAAGTACTAAAATCTGTTTTCCCTCCTAACAAGTGAGGAAAGTTGAGTGCTGCAGTAATTTGTAGATTATTTAGTGCTTGCAACGAGATTTGAACAAATGCCGAGCACAAGAAAACAGTTTTGAGTGCTAAAACTAGAAAACTGGCTAGTTCTAAGGGAAAATTTAGAACAGCAGACTTTCTGGCACCAGGAATAGTTTAACCCTAGTTAAACAGCACTGTGCGATGTGCAAAACTGCACAAATACAGGTTTTTACACCACAAAATGAAAGGGATAGAAATAGCACAAAATGTGTAGCCCTCAACAGTTCAGTTGAAAAACACTTAAAAATGATCAGTTAAAGTGCAAACAGTATCAGAATTCAAAAAACAGTTAAAATAAGTTGCAAAGTTAATAAAAAAAATGGTCAGAATAGTGCGGCTAGTGAAAATGAGCAATAAAAATCAAAACAAAGGTACTTAATCCACTGAAAATCTCCATTTTCTCTCTCTCTGCTGCTGTAGAACTCTGCAGGACACCCAGGCAGGATCTTGCTGAGGTAATACAAGTGCAGAAAGCACGCAGACATGGGTTTTTAAAAATAAAGATGAAAGGGATAGAAATAGCCCAAAATGGCCAAATAAAACTATAGATTCTGAGCTGAAACCACTCCTCCAGTGACAGGCTGCTCAAAGCTCACTACTCTCACTGATGAACAGAGAAGCTTCCTTCTATCTTAGTAAGGTCTGGGCAACCCAGAAAATACAAAACAGCCCAGAATTCAGCAAAATCTGAAAACCGGACTCTACTGGTTATAGAAAGGCAGGAAACTAATAGAGAGAGATTTTTTTTTTTCAAAAATTAAAGCATATACAGTAAAACAAACACTTTTTTTAAAGGAGAAGAGAGTGTGTAGCCCTCAACAGTTGAAAAGCACTTAAAAACGATCGCTTAAAGTGCAAACGGTATCAGAATTCAAAAAACAGTTCAAGTAAATTGCAAAGTTAAAAAAACACTTAGAATAGTGTGGCTAGTGAAAATAAGCAATAAAAAGCAAAACAGAGGTACTCAATCCACTCACTCTCCATTTTCTCTCTGCTGCTGTAGAACTCTGCAGGCCACCCAGGCAGGATCTTGCTAAGGTAACACAAGTGCAAAAACCACACAAACACGTTTTTTAAACAGGAAGATGAGATAGAAATAGCCCAAAATGGCCAATAAAACTACATATTCTGAGATGAAACCACTCCTCTAGCATCATGATCTAAAATATGTTTTGATAAAGCATTCTTAATATCTCCTGTTTGAATACAATAAATATGTTCTCTAATGTGTTCCTTGAAAGAGCGGTTCGACTTTCCAACATAGAATCTTTGACAAGCCTGATATGTCTCTAATTACACCACATCAGTGGTATTACAATCAGCCTGTACTTTGAATGTATAAGTATTTCCCATCCTTGGATAAACAAACATGTTTGAACTATTAATATAGGTACAAAAATTGCATGCTAAACAACGGTTCATACCTAACACATCAGTGGTTGCTAAAGCTGTTTATTGAATGTCTCTATAACAGAGCTGCCTCTTCAGAAATTTCTTGTTCTTAAAAAGAAAGAGACTCCCCTACCAATTGACTAATCTGCTCGTCCATTTGTAAAATAGACTAATTTGCTTTAATCATATCACAAACTGTACAAATATCACTGCTGTAATCTAATGGGACTGGAATTCTGCTATCTACTTTGAGTCCCCTGAAATAGCCAAACTGCATTCATCTGTAATAGAATGAGGCCTATAATATGGTCGTGCTTTATTGCCCCTTAAGGCAATAACTTCTCAACATATCTCCTCCACCTCCTTATGGCTGTAGCCCCTATCTAAAAAAAATCATTCCTCAGGGTACATAGGTTGAGTTGAAATCCTAGCTCAGTGCTACTTAACCTACAGATGCATAAACCCTGTCCTTTAAGGATGTTATTAAAAATATACCTAGGGTGCATGCTATTCCTCTGTAACATCGCATTACACCTAGATGGTTTCCTATAGAGATCTGTCTCAAAAAGGGGGCCTTCCCCTTTACTAACTTTAACATCTAAAAAATCTATCGAATCATGGGAGAATTAATAAATAAACCTCAAAAAACAGGTAGTAGTGTGTAAAAAAAATCAATTAATTCCTGTAACTGTTGCTGGGTCCTATCCCATAGTATAAACACATCATCAACAAATCTCCTATAGAATTTCACTCTAAGGTGGCCTGGAACATATCTTGATTCCCAACACACAAGAACAATATTGGCATTGCTATTGGCACAAGATGTGCCCATAGCTACGCCAATTTTCTGTAAAAACAATGACCCCCCCTCAAAAATAAAAACATTATTTTCAAGGGCTACTTCCAGGAAGAGACAGATCAAATCAACCATTCCATCATCATAAACCTTGCATTGTCTCAAATACTCCCTTACCATCTCAATACCTTACACATTTGGGATAGATGTAAATAAAGATACAACATCTAATGTAACTAATAGATACTCTTCATTTGACCTATCCATATCAGAAATGCAACTTAAATCCCCCAAAAACTGTTTTGTGTCCCATAACACAAATTCTGCTTGGTTCAGCATAGATCTCAACTTCTTCTGTACAAAGATGGAAATGGGTCTGTGAGCCAACCCCTCCCCAAGACAATAGCTCTAAATGGTGGTATAAAACAATCCTTGTGTGTCTTCAAAAGTCCTTGAAAAGATGGCATCAGGGGATTATCCACCAATAAATATTCAGAGAGAGATTTTGAAATCAAACCATTTAATAAACTATCCTGTATAATCAAGCAAATCTTGTTCTCAGTTGTATAAATGTATAGTCCATTACAACAATCACCCCCCCCCCTTATCAGCAGGTTTAATAACAAGGCTACTGTCACCTCATAATTCAAGCAAGGCTAGTCCATTACAACAATCACCCCCCCCCCTTATCAGCAGGTTTAATAACAAGGCTACTGTCACCTCATAATTCAAGCAAGGCATCTCTTTCAGTCTTATTCAAGTTATAAAAATTACTTTTTATATCAGCAGTGCTATTAAACAAAGTATAAAAATCAACTTCACATTTCAACGTTTCTACTGCAGGATAGAAGATCAGTTGATAGGTACTTGTTTTTTTAAACACATCTCTTCCCATTTCTCCCTTAAACATTGATTTTAAAACTACATTCCTAGCAAAAAGTCTAATATTGATGACAATGTCACTAAAGTTAGAGCGTTGAGCAGATGTAAAAGATAGTCCACAGCCCAACAAGGACAACTGTGGACCTTGAAGATGCTTACTTGAAATGTTCAAAATCATTTCAGTGGACCCGACAAGTGTTCCTCTTTCAAATATCTGTCTCTTTCTTCCCCTATTTGCCGATCATTCCTTCATTTAGGCACCAGTTTGTTTTGTAGGGAAGGGTAAAGTACTTGCCCAGTCGTACTCTCCCAGTAAACAAAGTAAAATAAATACATTTATTTGTTAGCACTATTCATCTTGAGAATATACATAGTGTAGCTACTGTACAATACAGAAAAGTCGTGACTAACAAGAACGGAGTTTGAAATCTAGGAAGAAACGCATACAATTAACAATCAAAATGTGGTCTTTAGACTAGAGAATGGCAAAGAGTATAATGTAATATCTGCAGGAGCGGCCCTAGGTCAGCCGGTGCCCTAGGCAAAAGGGCTCCATGGCACCCCCACCACACTACCTGGTGCCCCCATCCTGGTCTATCTACACCAAATAAATACTAGAAAAGCATCCTTGCTAGACCGGCTCCCTAGGCTGCCTAGTTGGCCTATGTTTAAATGTTCGAAGTAAAGGATCTGAAAGGGAGCAGCCCAGAGCACTTGTATAAACTGCTTACTTATTCTGCTGGTCATTTAAAACTGATCACCTGAAAGGGCTAACTTACACATAAAATAAATAGATAAGTGTGGCTCACAGGCTATTCAGTCCAATGATTTACTTAAACAGCAGGAAGGTTTAATTTCTGGCTTGGGCTGTATAACAGGAGTTGATCATTTTCAGTCATATCAAATAGTGTCACATACAATACAAGCTATATCAAAAATTCACATTACTAGAACCAATACAAAACAAAACAAACTGAGAAACTGTGTATGTTTCAAAAATAGACGCAGCTTACCGAATATGTTTAAAGCATGGTTACTGTACTTAAAATTGGCAATTGTAATATTTGCACACGGCCACAAGACCTTATTCATCATCATCTTTTTTCGGCTGTTCCCGTTAGGGGTCGCCACAGCAGATCACCTGTTTCCATTTCTTCCTGTCCTCTGCATCTTGCTCTGTCACACCAACCACCTGCATGTCCTCTCTCACCACATCCATAAACCTTATCTTAGGCCTTCCTCTTTTCCTATTACCTGGTAGCTTCATCCTTAGCATCTTTTTCCCAATATACCCAGCATCCCTCCTCAGCACATGTCCAAACCAATGTAATTGTGCCTCTCTGGCTTTGTCTCCAAACCTTGCAACCTGGGCTGACCCTCTAATATACTTATTCCTAATCCTGTCCACCCTCGTCACACCCAGTGCAAATCAACATCTTTAATTCTGCCACATCCAGCTCAAACTCTTTCCTTATTAAGACCTTATTAAAATTATAAAAAGAGAACTTCGTACAACTGAGGAAGTGATGTCCACAATACTGGCAACAAATTAATTTATATGCTTGATGTAAATAAAGGAGTTTGACAAACAAGTCTTGAAACTTCCAAGTTGTGTGTATTTTAATTCACCTTAGTAAAGCAAAATTTCTAAGACTCCCACCTTGTATTTCTTTACTTACTAAAACGTTTCACAGATCTGTTGCACACATAAAGAATTTCATGATGCCATTAATATAACTAATGGCATATAACTGCATATCAAATTGACAGAGCCATTAATATTACCGTGACAGATATCCTCAAGATGAGTAAAGGTAATTTACAATTATTTTAATAGAAAATTGAGATCTGTGGTCATGACTTAACATCTAAATGCTTGAAATCTGAGACTGAAAACATAAGATCAATAAGTTCATAAGTTCATACCAAGCAATTATTCCATTAAATTGTTACGAGCCTAGTTACTGACAGTCTCTTCTATTTGTTCCTTCTATATATAAGGGCAAATGGGGACAGCCTTGGGGGTGAACTTACAGATATAGAGTGGATGCTTATTCCTTTGATAGGGGATGCTTTGGAAGAATTATCTATCCTACCAAATGGTTTTACTAATATTTCAATGTATATTTGGTCCTTGGAGTCAGTTTTGGGGGTATTACTGCTTTTCAGAGATCTAATAAGTGAAGCAGGATACAGCCTTTTGTAGCAGTAAAGGGTTATAAGTCCCCATGCAAGAATGTAGAGAAAAGAGTGACCGAGGGAATTCAACCATTCAGAGGAACTTAAGGAGGACATACCTAAGATTCTTTTGTTGAAAACCAGTTATTTTTTTCAGGTTGCATAATATGCTTGGATAGATTCATGGCAAAAGAGGCATATGGACCTAGTGTGGAATAGAGAGAAAGAATAACATTATTTGGTTTTATAGGTTATCTGTTTAGTGACTAATTGTGCCAGGTAGAAGGATTTCCAAATGGTAGCTAATGCATTGTTATCAAATAAGAGCTCATTGTACATAAATGTGCCTAAATGTCTGATAAAAATATCAGCTTGGAGGGGTGCATTATCAATAAAGTAGGTGTGAGGTTGTTCTTCTTTCTCAGAGTACTGTACTGTATTATGTTGTGTTGAAGTTTAGACCATGGTCTTGGCACCAGGACATAGTATGGGTTAGAACTTCTTGCAAGATATAAATATCAGATGGAGAGTTTATGATAGCACCAGGCTTGAAAAAGTCAGTAACCGTTATTAGCCAGAGATACTTGACATCAAAGAAGTATATGGTGAAGAGGAATGAACTCACAACAGAACCCTGTGGTACATCACTAGTGACAAACCTTTTAGAAGTTGGCATGCCATCAACTGTCAAGTGGTTGGCTCTGTTTGTGAACCATTTGTTAATTCAGTGGACTACCGTGGAACTAATACCCAAGTAGGTAAGCTTATTTTATTGCAATTCAGTAACCAGTCAAGTTGGCTGGTCAAATGATTCTCTAATTGCTGCAATCTGGGCTCAAGAGGAACAAAATAAAATAGTATAGTATACAAATGACCATTGATGTTCAGGAGTTACATTACAACATAAGCAGAAAACAGATGATATCTTTATAGATACAAATAAATTAAATGACAAAACGTTCACAATGTCGGGGATATTTGCATTATTTACTGAATAACTTTAAAGCATCTATAATGTATAATGAGGTTATTACGCTTCAGAATAGCTAAATATGCAGATGAATTTATTGCCTAGGCAATTGGCCATCATCACAAAAACGGACAGGCATCTTCCTCTAAAAAAAATGTTCTTTCAGTTTAGTAGTGAATCCCTATGAGTTCTGTCTGCTCTAAGTTCAGTAGAAAGATGATTCCAAGTTGCTGAGCTAAGTTTAGTAAATGCTCTCTGTCCCTGGTAGTTTGTCGGAAGTAATGGCATCTTCATAAACACATCTCAGTGCATATAGGGGGTCTGTTATGGAGAGTGAGGACTTTAAAGAGTGGGCATTGACCAAATATTAAAGAAGTTTGCTGAGTAATATTCTGGATCTCCAGTGTACAGGAAACTATTGAAAGCCCTTTAGCAAATCACAGTAGTGGCTGTCTGTCAACTAGCAAGACAATGCAATAGATCTTGTTCTGTGCTACTTGCAATTTTTGAGTATTTATGATTGAGTGACATGCTATAAGTGGGATGGCATATTAAATCTTAGTAATGAGAACATTTATAGCAAGGGAGGGCAATAGGTGGGATATTTTATATCAGAATTTCAGCACTGAGTGTTTTACTGACTATAGTGTCTGTGTGTATTATAAAATATAGGGAAGGGTCTAGGAAATTTATACCACAGTGAGGGATGGTATGAAAGATCTTTGGCTGATCATGGTGGGATGTGTGCACTGACTGACCATTATCCAGTGTTTGATTACTTTCCAAAAAGAAGTCCATCAGATTGAGAAGATGGGGTTTGCCCTTCATAAACTTGAACTGGTTAAAACTGAAAGATTGCAGATTGCCTATCATTATGTATGAGTTCCATTACAATATGGTTCTTTACAGATCATACTGGCAAATCTGTAGTTCATTGGAGCAGTAGTGGGGTCTCTCTTGTATAGAGGTACCACTGTGGCAGCTCCCCAAGCCTTGGGCATGTATCCAACAGAGATGCTGAGGTTAAAAAGTTTAAAAGTTTAATTCATTTATTTATTTAACATTTGTTAACCAGAAAAGTCTGACTTGGAATGAACTCCATTTTCAGGGGAGGCCTGGGGAGAAACACTCCAGACACATCTTTGTAACGTGGGAGGAAACCGGAGCACCCAGAAGAAACCAACATGAATGCAGGGAGGACATGCAGACTCTACACAGAAGGCACCCCAGCCAAGAATCGAACCAGAGAACCTCTTGCTGTGAAGCGATAATGCTACTGCTGTACCACTGTGCCGTCCATCTGCCCATCCATCTTTAAAAACCCTTACAAAGAGATTAGTGATACTGTGCTTCGTACTGCCAGAGGATCCCATGGAGCCAGCATTTTTGGTTTTGGAGAGAGCATTTAGGACGTCTTCCAAAGTAATTTTTGTGCCAGCAGGGGAATGTTAGAAATGGGAGATATGCTGAAGAAGAGTGGGGAAACCTTGGAACTAAATTTGAAGGTAAGGACATTGGAGATGTGTTGATGCTAAGAAAAGATAGTTACCACTGGAGTTCAGCTTGACACATTCCTGAGTACTACTTTGGAGATTTCTAACAGTTAAAGAAGGCTGTATGATTATCCTTGGAGGAGAATTTAACTGCATCAACCTGAGAGCAAAGTAGTTGAGCTTTGGAAGAATATAGTGTATTTCAACATTTATTCAAAACCTGCTGGATATCGGTTTGTCATTAAGGAAACTACTGCAACATAATGTCAAATAGTACTAAAGTACAGCACAAGAAAAGAGCTTGAAATGCTTAAATATTCAGTAAATGAGGCAAGAAACTAATGCATGAGGCTAGGAATAAGCCAGTAACACTACAAGGAGATGGCAGTCAGAATAGTACTGGCACGCTTATTCTGCAAGAAGGCAAATCTGTTGGTTATGAGTCTAGATTTTTTAACGAATAACAGAGAAGATCTATTCAAGCAGAAAAAAGGTTGTTTTCCATAGTACATGTATAGGGAAAGTTCCATGAATATATTACCTCAATATTTCTGTTGGTGAAAGCAAACTGATAAGGAAATTAAAAAAAAGTCCTTACAGGACATCATGAAGACAACAAAAATGTTGTTCAGCTTAAAAAAGTAACAATCCAATTGAGCATTATATAGTATTTTAATATAAAATTGGTAATTAGAATTCTGATATTAGTTTTTTGATTATCTGGAAAATATGAAGTAAGGTAACTTGCCATTTCCATGGAGTATTGCGTGTGTTGTTTTTTAGACAGATTTTCAAAGTTTTTCCCAAAGCTTACTTCAGTAAGGGCAGGACCAATGTATGTGTAGGAAGGCTGCATTTTTTCTTGGCATTGCTTATGATAGCTTAAACTTGCTATTTTTATGGGGTCATATAAACATTTAAATTAATCACAAGTTGAGTAGAGTAGAGTTTTTAATTGGACTGTATTTGATATTTAGGTCTATAGCTAGTCCATATTTCTCATGATGTGTTAATGTGTTATCAAAGGTCTTCCAACAACTGGAAATTGGGTATTTATTTTCAAGTTTATAGCTTTGGACAAATATGAGTTAGATATTGTTTTTGATTATAAAAAGGTACCAAACAAAATTTTTAAAAACAGCAGTTTATCATTTGAATCTGAGTTTGTTTCATACCTTACTAAAATACATTGCTATATTTGTCTTAAGGTTGGGAGATATCCTTTTGGTATATTTCTTTCCTTTCTTAATTCTTCTAATGAATCTGCATTTGCTAATAGATAATTCAAAATGCTTTTATTTTTTAGGAGTGGACATTTTTTTAAATCTAGCTTCTGATTATTCATTTTTATATTGGGTTTTTGATCTAAAGGTCTGAGGAGTTGATATTGAGAGTCTAAATCTAAAAAAATCAATTATTTTTGGAAAGGAATTTATGAGTTCCTTAATTATGTAATTAATTTTGCCATTTTAATATCATTTTTATTTAGGAAAGGATGTGTAAGTATGTTCCATTACTTTTTAATTATGCCAGACCTTTACCCATACTGGTTGCCAACCATCTTTATTTATGCTATAGTATATTGTTTTAAAAATGTATTTTTAAAAATTGAGTTAATAAATGCTCAATTGGAAATCAAGACAAGCTGCACCTTGGTAATTACATACGAAGATAGCCCTTAAAATATCAAAGTATATAAAGTAATTTATAATAAGAAAATGGCCAAATTAAGTTCCATAAATAAGTTCAATTCTCTCATAAAGATTGTTTCATTATAGAGAGATTAATAACATTTTTTCTTTCACTTTTTTAATGGTATAGCGGAGTGGGAGTGAACGTAGTTTTATATCAAAGGTTTTATTTTAATTTATTATATGACATTTGGTTTAGTGGTTGGTTAGTTTTAATTTTGTTCTCTTCAGAACAGATTTTTACAAGCACTGTTGTATGTATGAATACAGCACTGTTATGTACTGCTATAGTGAGCTTTCTTCACACCAAGATATTAGTAAAAAATATATTTGGAAAAAAGTAACCATCCACAGCGTTCGTTGTGTAAATTATTTATTCTGTTTATCATGTAAGCCATGGAAAAAAAAATGCATTCAGCAGATAATTCAATTCATATCTACCAGACAAATGCGTTTTGCTTGGCTAAGAATTAGAAGTGGACTGGACAACTTTAAAATCATGCATACATACTAATGCAAATATAGGAATGCTTCCAGATGTGACAAGGAAAGCTCTTCTAGAGTAAAAGTGTTGTGAAGAAAATGATTTCTCTACTTTTTGTCTGAGGAAGAAATGCACTGCTTACAAAGTCTGACTTTTAATACAAATAACATAATGCTACCTAACAAGCTAAGGTAAGAAATGTTGGCAGACAGACAAATGACATTTAGAAGTTGTAAATTAAGAAATATCATTGCATTATTCTGTCCAATGCAAACTAAGTGCATTTTGTGTGTGTACAGTGTATATCACAGTCATAATTAAGCAGAGAAGACAATCCCAGGCTTTCAGAGATGTTACTGTCAGCAGTAAGCCCTTTTTATCATTAGCAATAATGTTTCCTGTTCCAAGATTGTGTGTGTCTGTGTTGGGAAGTGAATCTGTGCCAATGTGATGCATGGACTGCCCTCAGTAATTACCATAACAAAGTGATTGTTAGCAATGTGGTAATCAATGAGCGATTCTGAGACATGCAAGCTACATGATAATGACATATTTCCTCATTGCAGCTAATGTGTCTCTGAATTGCAGGTTTCTGAAATGGTATTAAAAGACCCTTTTGCTACAGCTTTACCACTCACATCTGGGCCACTTCTGAGTCTTAGCAGATGCCTAACTCAATACCAAGAACACAGAGGAGTACAGTTTGAAAACAGTATGAAAAAAAATTATAAAATAGCAGACAAGTGACTAGATATTTATTTTTGGGAGAAGCCTTTAAGATGGATAAAGCTGGAAAATGTTTGTTTGTGTCACATTTCTATACAGCTAAAGTGAGGTCACGGAGTTAATGGGCACTACAATGTCTGGATTTATTAGGTAGAGACATTTACTAGGAAGCGATCTTGATGGTCTTTGTGAGGCCTATCCAGTGTAACCCATTGAAATGCTCAATAAATTAGCTGCATGGATCACTCACAGCTAGGCTATATATCCCACACAGGAACTTATGAGAGCCCATCCAGGCACAGACTGCTTTAAGGTTAGTAGCAAGACCTAATTATTTTAAAATGGAGACTGAGCTCTTTGGAGGAGGTATTCATAATACTGATAGCTTTCTGAAGGTGAAGGAGGTCTAAAAAGACAGACTTTATAGCAGAAGGTAAGCAGAGGTCATTGAAGATCATAGAAGCTGGAAGAGACAGAGTAAAGTGACATGACTTTTAATATATATAGATAGTATAAGGAGCTTAATCCCATGGTTATTTTTGTTAGGAATCACTGGGGCCTTTGGAGTTGGGCCAGATGTTTGGAGAGGTGCATCCTGAAGTGGAGGTATTATATTTCATGCTGGGTCTAATAAAAGAAAATTATGACCATCTTACTTACAGGAGACATATTTTTGGTGGTTAGATGAGTGAGAAATAACAATTTCCTATGTATGACTGAAAGATGGTTGAAGGATAGTTCATTGTTGATTAATATGTCCAGGTCTCTTATGCCTGTGTCCACTTTAAGGTGGATACCATTTTTGTGGTATGCATTTGGATAGTTTTGATTTCCAAATGAAGCTATATTTTTGGCATTGATTTTTAGCTAATGGTCAGTACACGGTTAGTTGTCATGGTCAAGCTCTTCTAGAAAGAGCTGAGTGTTAGCACGGAATTTGATGATACCAGTCAATTTACAATCATTAGCAAATTTGTTTAGACATAAGCCTTTGCTTTTTTATGTCATATTAGAAAAGTAGATGCCAATGAGGAGGGGACCATGGACTGAGCCCTCTGGAATACCGCTAATAATGTTTCTTTGTGTGGATTGGTTACAACCAACCCTCACTATGTGTTTTATCACTGAGCCATTTGGCTATTCAATGAGTGATGCAGGAGTAAATGTTAAAGTAAGGTGAGCTTATCAATAAAAAACAGAATGTAGACTTGTATCAAAGGCCTTTGCAAGTTCCAGATAGGCAGTGCGGACAGCTTGGTTGTTGTCTCTGGCTTTAGTAACTCTTCCAAATAAATCTACTAAGTTGAAGAGACAGTCAGACAAAACAAAATTGATTAAATCTAGGTATTGTAGGTTACCCATCTCATTATTTATTGTGTTCAATGGCCTTATAAATGATACTGATGAAACTAATGGGACTATAGTTTCCAGTATCTCTAGCGGGAGTCACGCTTGTGTAGGGATATTACTATGGTTGTTCCTCAGGCATGCAGCATTTACTCGCTAAACAGGTTGAAGCTGAAGAGGTGTAAGTGAGGTTGGGCAAAGATGTGCTTTGGAGTAAGACACAGCCAGGTATTCTGTTGGAGCCCACAGAGGTGGCATTTTTGATTTTCTATAGCTCTGACAGAACTTGATCTAGAGTGATTTTGATGAGAAATGTAATTTAGGAGGCCAAGACAGGAAAGAAAGGGGTCACATGCAGGGTAAAGTTTGAGCTAAATTTGTTAATTTGGATATTAGCAGTGCCCCATGGATCAGAATATGTGGCACCATTAGATATCAAAAATAAAATGCAAATTCTGCTCACAGACAAACCAGGCTGTAATACCACTTGAGATGAATAGTCACGAGTCTATTCAGACCCTCCAGCCTTAAAAATACAAAATGTCTCTTCAAACCTTCAAGACCTTTGGAAGCATGTAGAAACAATATCCAAGGGAAAAAATGAATCCGTACTCAATTCTGAGCAAAAATAGAAGACTTTTTTTATTAGTATCCACAGTTGGTAAGCGCTTTCGCATACAGCTTTATCAAACCCATAACCATTAGTGTTGAAACAGGCATTTTATAACTCTACATCTAATTCAATTAAATTCAATTAAACAATTAAACAATAATAAAAACCCCTACTGAAAATATTAGATAGCTACACCATCTTTTTGTAGGAAAAAACTTCGATCAAATAGAAACACATTACTTTCCAATACCATTTCTATCATAGAACAGAGAAACTCTATTCTGTTCAAGGACATATCAGAATGTGCAACCAAGTAGGTATGTACATTGTCCAACCCTGAATCATTAGGGATATTTGTGAATAATGAATTAACATCCATAGTTAACATTTGATGACCTGACAGATCTTGGACTATTTTTTAGTAATACTACGCCCTGTGTGTATATATATATATATATATATATATATATATATATATATATATATATATATGTATGTATTTATCATATTTTTATATATATTATGTTTATATATATATATATATATATATATATATATATATATATATTATATATATTTTTTAATTAGGTTTTTTGGAAGCACTAGAGTTGTATCAACATTCAGGAATCTATGACTGATATACATTTTGTATTTTAGAATGTTAATATATTTTTAATATTTTCAGAAGGGGTTTTTATTATTGTTTAATTGATTAATTGAATTAGATGTAGAGTTATAAAATGCCTGTTTCAACACTAGTGGTTATGGGTTTGATAAAGCTGTATGCAAAAGAGCTTACCAACTGTGGATACTAATAAAAAGTGTCTTCTATTTTTGCTCAGAATTGAGTTCGGATTCATTTTTTCCCTTGGATATTGTTTCTACATGCTTCCAAAGGTCTTGAAGGTCTGAAGAGACATATTTTGTATTTTTAAGGCTGGAGGGTCTGAATAGACTCTTGACTGTTCATCTCAAGTGGTATTACAGCCTGGTTTGTCTGTGAGCAGAATTTGCATTTTATTTTTCTGTATACTGGCTTTGTATCTGCTCACAGTCTTTTTTCTACTGTTGGTGTTATTGGTTATTATTGCTGTTTACTACATTGATTTTTTACACCACGGTAGTACCATGGCTGAAGTAGCTGTTAATAATCCTGATGTGAATTTGGAATTGCCGTATAACCCAGAGAACTTGGTTTTGAGAAAGGCGCCTTTTGAACGACTCCAACGTTGCCCTAATGATGACGTCAATCCGCTAGCAGAGTACGAACTAACGGTGTCTGATGCCAATGCAATGCTTAGCGGTGAAGAAATGGGAAGGCTGGATTCCTTGTTAAATTCTTTAGAGTTTGACTTACTGAAGCTCAAACATCTGCAGATGCAGCATTTCCATTTCGAAGTTTGCATACAAAAAGAATTATACCACGAGGACTGAGGGTATTAAAAATGCCGACTACTGGCAATACGTACCCAGAACTGCTCAGCCAATGGCAATGTCTTAATATAGAGGTGAGCATTAATTATATGAAACTCTTGAATGACTTTTTTGTACCAGAAGAATGCTCACTACAAGAATCTATTAAGAGAAAACAGGTTGTTTTGTATAAAGACTTTACTAATTGTTTTGTTGATGTAAGGCATGATTGTTTAATGGACAATGTTAATTTATTTGGAAAAAGACTGCTTGAACAGAAAAAGCACAAATTAATGAGGGATGCTAATGATTTTTCGCAAGGCCTGGTCTTTACCTGGCCCAGGAACAGCACGAATAGACAGTCTTTTAATCGTACTAGATTTAGTAGAATGTCAGCATCTAGCATTAACAATGATGCAGCTGCTAATGATTTGAATGAACCTTCTGCTAATAATTTAGTTGAATGTGATGATGAAGTAGTCAATGTTAACACCATTAAACCGGGTAATCATGGTACTAAATGTACTAGCATAGCATCACAGGCTAGAGAGCTAGAGCAGGTTAATGAGTTGAATACATCACCTGCCAATCAATCAAATAATGGTGCTTTTAATAATATCGGACCTGTAGTACGTAGTAAAGTATTTAATGCATCAAATAGTTTAAATAGAGAATTGGATTTATCTAGCCCTTTCCCCATAGCGGAAACTTCCCGGAGGGGGAGGAACCGCTCCCATCAGCAGGGGAAGGCAAAAGAGAAAGCTTACAGTCAGTGAAGTAAAAGAACCTACACTAAAGAAAATGTGGGAGAGGCTAACATAGTTTGTAACCTCTCACACAGACCTCTCAGTAAATATGAGTTTGAAGTACTTAACAGAGGTTTATCATTTATCCCCTCTACATGCAGTAGCCTAACAGATACTATCCTAGATGTAAAACTTTTTGTCAGAAACTTACAGTTAAAGTTAATGTATTCTGATGTCAATTTAGATAAATTAAATAGACAATTTAAGGAACCAAGTTTGTCAGTACCTAACTTACATCCCCTTTTAGAAACATTCAGCAGAATTGTTGAGAGTGATATTTATTCTTTAGGAATGAGCATGAACATCCCTGTGACCAAGAACAATTTGAGTATAAAACAAACTAGAGCACTACATGATTTAATGAATGGTAATAACATTTCTATCAGACCTGCAGACAAGGGAGGTCCAGTAGTAATTTTAGATAGAACTTCCTATAATGACACTATGAATTTAATGTTGAGTGATGAACGGTTTTATAGAACCATCTCACCCACAGATGTACAGAACATTATAGTAAGGGTTCATAGTAACCTAGATGATTTGTACAAGATGGGTATTTTGAATTTTCAGTTATTTGACTATCTTATAATAGAAAGCCCTGTGATTCCATCTATTCAAGGACTACCTAAAATCCATAAAGACCCCATAAACCCCCCTATGAGACCAATTGTTTCTGGCCGAGGGTGGGTTACTGAGAATATATCTATTTATATAGAAAGAACCTTAAGACCTTATTTGGATATACATAAGTTTATACTTAAAGATTCTAAGAAGTTTTTAATGGACTTTTATGAAGCAGTCCACGATCTGTCAGGTCATCAAATGTTAACTATGGTTACTATGGATGTTAATTCATTATTCACAAATATCCCTAATGATTCAGGGTTGGACAATGTACATACCTACTTGGTTGCACATTCTGATATGTCCTTGAACAGAATAGAGTTTCTCTGTTCTATGATAGAACTGGTATTGGAAAATAATGTGTTTCTATTTGATCAAAGTTTTTTCCTACAAAAAGATGGCGTAGCTATGGGCACTTCATGTGCCAATAGCTACACCAACATTGTTATGGCTTCATGGGAGGAAAATGAACTTTTTTGTTTGGATCTTTTTCAGAAATATGTCCCTTTTTACAGACGATTTGTAGATGACTTGTTTTTTCTCTGGAAAGGTAGTCTGGAGGAATTAAAGAGTTTTGAAGAACAAGTTAACACCTTAACTACATATCTAAAATTTACTATGACCTATTCCAAGCAGAATATTTCTTTTTTGGATGTGACCATTTGGCGAATGCCAGATGGAAGATTCAATACTGGAGTTTATAGAAAAACGTGTTATAAAAACACCTTGCTACATAGGGATAGTATGCACCCTGGGCATATTTTTTCGAACATTGCCAAGGGGCAAGGCTTTAGGATCTCTAGATTGAATCCACTTTCAGAAGAGTTTGATCAAGAACTTAATGACTTGGATGCTAGATTGACAGCTCAGAACTATAAACCTATAGAAATAGAAAGAGCGTTCACGTGTTAAAAATAATAGACAGGGTAAGGCATGCCCTATTTTCTCTGAAGCAGGGATACAAACTTATAATGTTAATTCAGATGATACATCAACTACAATAACACAACACCAACAGAGATTTACCCTTTTTTATACCCAGGATGTCCAATCCATTAAAGATATTATTAATAAACATTGGGATATACTTACTTTAGACCCAGAAATTAAGAAATATGTAGGTGAACGTCCACAATGCATATTCAAAAATAAGAAAAAATTACATAGGTTATTATGCTTTACTGATTTGAAACATGATATAGGGGCATCCATCTTTTATGGTACTAAACCATGTAGTAGATGCAACTTCTGTTGCTATATTGCTAATATTAATATGTTCATACATCCGATAACTAAGCAAGTGTTTTCTTTTAAAGTTAATGCCAACAGTGAGACTAAACATGTAGTGTACATTGCTACCTGTACATTCTGCAGTTCATTCTACATTGGAAAGACTGATAGAGGTGTTCCCTTATTCTATCTTTTAATTTTCTATCAGATTCGTATTAAATCTGAGGTTAACACTTACTTTATCCAAACGTATATTGCAGAATGATGACAGACATACTTTTACTTTCTCTGTCCTATATGTTAACATACCTAAAATTAGAGGGGGTGATGTTGAAAATTTCACTGAGCAGGCTGAAACCAAGTGGATTATCAAATTACAGGCTCATTTACCCCCAGGACTTAATGACAGGATCCCCTTGAAGCCTATACTTAAAGCAGAAAATATAAGTTGAAATAAACAGTTTAGATAGCAGGTGAAATTTTTTTTTATAAAAATTTTTTACATATATTTTTTAGTAATACTACGCCCTGTATATATATGTATTTATCATATTTTTATATGTATTATGTTTATATATATTATATTATATATATTTTTTAATTAGGTTTTTTGGAAGCACTAGAGTTGTATCAACATTCAGGAATCTATGACTGATATACATTTTGTATTTTAGAATGTTAATATATTTTTAATATTTTCAGAAGGGGTTTTTATTATTGTTTAATTGTTTAATTGAATTTAATTGAATTAGATGTAGAGTTATAAAATGCCTGTTTCAACACTAGTGGTTATGGGTTTGATAAAGCTGTATGCGAAAGTGCTTACCAACTGTGGATACTAATAAAAAAAGTCTTCTATTTTTGCTCAGAATTGAGTTTGGATTCATTTTTTCCCTTGGATATTGTTTCTACATGCTTCCAAAGGTCTTGAAGGTCTGAAGAGACATATTTTGTATTTTTAAGGCTGGAGGGTCTGAATAGACTAGTGACTGTTCATCTCAAGTGGTATTACAGCCTGGTTTGTCTGTGAGCAGAATTTGCATTTTATTTTTCTGTATACTGGCTTTGTATCTGCCCACAGTCTTTTTTTCTACTGTTGGTGCTATTGGTTATTATTGCTGTTTACCATTAGATATCAATTTGGTGCAGTACTGGCCTTGTGTTCTTGAAGGAGGTGGCTATTTTTAGTTTAGAGAGTAGGTGGTGTGCTTGAGATCTTTACTGACTAAATTGGCTTAAGGCTGACATAAATACAGCTGTCATCCTTAAACCAATTATAAAGAGGAAACAAATGTCTCTAAGTTGATAACGAGTTTTAAATATTTTTAATGTGCTATATTGAGTTATGTTCCATTTTTTATTTAACATTTGAACCGGAGAACCTTTTGCTGTAAGGCAACAACACTATTACACCACTGTGGCATTATGTGAAATGCTTTTATGGTGCTTTTAGATGCTGGTTTCCTTATTGTTACCATATTTAAGTAACTGATTCTATTTTTTGATTGGGGCTGTGTCACATGGTTTTAGTTTGAATCTGCTGTAATGACGTTGCGATTACACTAGCTGCTACTTACACATTGAAAAAGGGCATAAGCCTGAAAGCTTTGTAGTTTTACTGCTTTTAGAATAAATTACTATAGATCTGCTCAGTGTCCAGTGGCTGGATTTTTTTGTTCTTGATTTTGGATTTCCTTCTCCAGTAGTGGATTTACCTCTGTGCTGGTCCTGTTTGTTGCTGGTTTACTTTGGATTTCCCATTTATACTTGTAGCAGATAGGGGCATATACCTCTTTACAGCAGTATGCATATCAGCAGAGGTTTGAGGCATATGTGACCTCTTTACCGATCAGGGCATCAGTGGGCTAGCACATCTGAATTTATTAAAGTCACTGGCAAATGATAAAATGTTAGCTTTGGAGAAGTCTCTGAATACTATAGGTTTCATAGGCATGGTGGAACATAGGCATGGTGGAACTAGCTGAATACTATAGGGTTCATAGGCATGGTGGAACTAGCTGAATACTATATGGTTCATAGGCATGGTGGAACATAGGCATGGTGGAACTAGCTGAATATTATAGGGTCATAGGCATGGTGGAACTAGCTGAATACTATAGGGTTCATAGTCATGGTGGAACTAGCTGAATATTATAGGGTCATAGGCATGGTGGAACTAGCTGAATACTATAGGGTTCATAGGCATGGTGGAACTAGCTGAATACTATAGGGTTCATAGGCATGGTGGAACTAGCTGAATACTATAGGGTTCATAGGCATGGTGGAACTAGCTGAATATTATAGGGTCATAGGCATGGTGGAACTAGCTGAATATTATATGGTTCATAGGCATGGTGGAACTAGCTGAATATTATAGGGTCATAGGCATGGTGGAACTAGCTGAATACTATAGGGTTTATAGGCATGGTGGAACTAGCTCCAAGGAAGAAGATGACATCATGTCGATCAGACTTAATCCAAGAGGAGGGAAGACATGATGGGGTGCAGGTTGGAGCAGAAGAGTAGCTCATACAGGGCAGTGGGGGTGGAGAAGTGAAGCATCTGCATTTGCTGGCATTATTCAGTAGCAACGTTTTGATGCATTTACATAAACATGCAAATAGGTAGATCAGAATCATTTTTTTTTTGGTCTTCAAGTTTGGTTTGATGGGGTGCCAGTGTAAGAGATTGCTCTGGTACAAATTTCCCAGCTACTGCATTGGGTTAGGGCAATATTTGTAAGGATGAGGTTAAGGAGATTTGCACTTGTGCTGTGGAGGAAGCCAGTTGGTCCATGACATTATCATTAATAAAGCATAAGAACTGCTGTGTAGACTTATTATTGTTTATTTAGGTTTTCCAATTGATGGACTGCTAACTGAAGTTACATTAGAGTATCATGTTGGATTTAATAGCTACAATCTGCATCTGGTTTAACTATGTATGATGGCTAACAAAACATATCGATGGAGATCTATAATAGGTGGTCTTGTTTAATGTTCACAGTATTTCCAGGAGATCGTAGTTGATACGATAATGAATTTGGCATGAGATAATGTGACTATGGATGGATTACACAAAACAAGACTTGCGTGGAAAGGATGAAAGCCCTCACTCTGTATTCTGTCTCTTACAGTTTGCTAATGGGTGATCTGTGCCTGGCTTACAGGGCAGTCTCTGGCCCGGTCCTAATGGAAATGCTGCACATTCCTAAATCAAACTGCATGAGGGTCACTCACTCTGGGGATCTTAACCTAGTCTCTGACATGAACAGGTCATGTTGGAAAGATAGATATATCTCCGAGAGACTGCCACTTGTCTGAAACAGGCTTCCAATTCAAGTGTAACAGAGTCCCTCCCTGATCCTCTTCAAACACAACCTAGATCAATGGATAGGTGTCCATAAATTCACTCCTGGCATGGCACCCATGTCTTTCCTGGACAGAGGAAGTCATTATTAACTACTATACAACCTTACCTCTGCAAACTTCACTCACCTAACCACTGACAATTAGGGCAACTCGAGATAAATATGGCTTGGCTTGTAAGGGCTCTAGGGCCGTTGGCCTAGCAACCTTCTATGAACCTTTGAACCTATAGATACACCCCTGCAGTTCCTAAAAGGTCTAAATGAATGAAAGGCATACGATCCAAGAATGGACTGAGTGCCATTAGTTAACGGAAACCATGTTTCATATACTTACTCAACACTTGTATACATTCAAGTGTCAGCAAGGCCCCATGATCAGGCTTATTTTGACTTCCAGCATTGTATGGTACCCCCTTCAGGTGAGATGGATTTCAATTTGCTGCTTTGGTACATCTGGAAATTGAACTCTGTGTAAAAAGGCAGTAATGGGGGTAAATAGTCTAGCCAATATGCAGAAGAACTAATGGAAGAATTTCAGGCTATCCATGGTAAAGCAGTCTGGCTTTTTGACCCTTACCCCTAATACTGAGATGAATGGGATGTCTCTCAAATAACATTAAATAGCAAGCCAATTATTAAAAAGGCAGTTATTTTTATCTTTGAACTGTGACATTATTCTTGGAGATGGCAAAATATTACTTAAATACCTCATATGATCTTTTATGAATGGTCTACTACTACAATTTAACATTCAGCATATAACAACTATAGCTTGAACTGACCACAGTCTAGTGGTCAATTTGAGAGGGCAGCTCAAATTGTAAAATTCCTGAAAAGGAAACCTCCGAGCATTAGCAATGACTACTATACAGTTTTACATCTCGCTTTGGTAGAATGCAGAAATGCTCCCTGGGTTCATGTTTATAACTTGAGTGCCTCATTATCCAACTTCAGAACTTTGCATACAGTACAAAAGCTCTATCGATTATAGTTCTATCACTTTACAGTATTTGGAAATGGCACTGTTTGTTTTAATATGCTATACTGATCTGCACTTTGACATGGAAGCACTTTGACACAGTGGGTCTTGATGCCTGCTTTTCTCAAAATATAAACTCTGACAGTGTAGTATTTGAAACCATTGCATGCTGCCATATTCTCCTATAATGTCTATATGCTGGCATCTCATCTATTAATGGGTCTTGGAAGAGAAGACTGAAATATCTATTTTTACTTCCTTTGTTAACAAAATGTGATTTCTGTAAAACAGGGAATACAAACCTAAACAAAGGTGACCTTCTTTTATTGAACAAAGGCTGAAAAGGAAAGTGACAAAGCAGAGCATTTCCACAGAAAAACAACCAGAAGGCTTGGCTGTCAAGAAGCGCGAATGACTGAAATCTTTCATTGCACATACTAAAGGTGAAAAGCTGCTTAAAAGAAATGTGAGGCCTGTTCCAGAGACGGTCAGATAATGAAGATTTATTTGAGTAGCCTTCAACCAAAAGGTACATTGAGAAGTGTCCTGTGCAACATGTAAGAAGGTGGTTCAGAAGATATTTCCAAAAGCAGCAGATCCAAGTGTTATCCGAGTCCAGAACATTCCAGAGGACAGCCTGAAGGATTTTTCCTAGTCAAAATTCCTCATATAGCAGCATCCAAATGGCAGACAGTGAACTGTCCCATTTCTTCAAAATATGGAAGTTGTAGAAAAAGCCAACAAGATACCCAGACAGTAGCAAGGATTGAAAAGTGCCTTCATGAATTTTTAAGAGTTGCTAATTCTTGTACTATTAAAGAGTTTCAGCTTTGCACATGAAATCTTAAAATCAAGAGAACAAAAGGAATGTTTATATGTCCTTGCATGTTGAAAAAAGTGAACACTGCATTTTGAAAACAAAATTGATAAGTCAATAACATTTCCTATTATAGTAATGTCCTGAAATATAGTACTGTCTAGTAAGGCAAAATATATTATTAAAAGTGTGTGTGTGTGTGTGTGTGTGTGTGTGTGTGTGTGTGTGTGTGTGTGTGTGTGTGTGTGTGTGTGTGTGTAAATCTTTTTACAAAAACAACTCAATGAAGCAAAGTAGGAATGTTTGTCTTCTGAAAAAGAAAGAAAGGCAATATATGTGTACAGCTTTATGAAACTGGAATCTCTAGCCTGTGTAACTGCTCAGAATGCATACCTCATGGTCTGATATCTTGTATAATTACATAGTTTGAAATATATGTTGATAAAGTTGTATGAAACTGATCTCTATTTTGGCCAATAAGCATACCCACGTTTCACATTTATTTGATAACTACTGATATGCTAACTGTTGCTACAAGCAAAATTAACATTTGAACTCCAGTGAGAGCAGACATCTTACATGTGTTGTCATGTACAGATTCATGGAAAAACTAACTAAATCCTTATCAGTTATGTTAAACAGAATGTTCGCATGTGAACATACCCATGACATATGGAGACAGACTGGCAGTTAGCAAAGAGAATCAAGTCTAAAAGCTGCTAGTGACATGCTTCCAACGGTCTAGGTTTAGAGGTCATAGGTGTATACTATGCTAACAACCATCCAACGGTCTAGGTTTAGAGTTCATAGGTGTATACTACGCTAACGACCATCCAACGGTCTAGGTTTAGAGTTCATAGGTGTATACTATGCTAACGACCATCCAACGGTCTAGGTTTAGAGGTCATAGATGTATACTACGCTAACAACCATCCAACGGTCTAGGTTTAGAGGTCATAGATGTATACTACGCTAACGACCATCCAACGGTCTAGGTTTAGAGTTCATAGGTGTATACTACGCTAACGACCATCCAACGGTCTACGTTTAGAGGTCATAGATGTATACTATGCTAACGACCATCCAACGGTCTAGGTTTAGAGGTCATAGATGTATACTATGCTAACGACCATCCAATGGCCTAGGTTTAGAGTTCATAGGTGTATACTACGCCAACAACCACTAGGGCCCTTAAAAGCCTAACTGTGCAACCTAAATATGACCCACTAATTTGATTTAAATTTAATTTATAGGGGGTGATTTACTGACTGACTCTGCCCATCAGAGACGTAAGATACATTTCCAATTACCCATTCATTAGTCCAAGTTCCAGGAACAGACTACCAAATTACATTAAAGCAAGGACTAGTTTAGATATTTTTAAGAACAGCCTGGACATTTATTATGGGAACAAGTGTTTTGGTATATTGGCAAGCTAGAAGGGCATTAATGCCCATGCTTGAAATATATGTATGTATGTATGTATGTATGTATGTATGTATGTAAAGTTCTGCTTAAACAGGGACAGGGAGGAACTTTGATTTACATGGAGGGGGGGGGGCTGTTCCAGAGAATGGGAATTGTCTCAAACATATCTGTGTCTCCAACATGTTCTATTTATGTTGCAAGCAATATTTAGGTCTTTTAATCTAGTAGGTCTGATGCTGTTTGTTTTGCAGATGTGCAAAGGACTCATCCAAACCAGGTCCAGGGATGCCTTGTATGCCAGACAAAGATCACCTCTCAGAAGTCTATATGATGCCTAATAAAAAACATGGTTTGAGGTGATCAGCATAGCACATTGTATTTATTCCCTGTATTCTTTTTTAGTGAATAAATTTGTATTGATTTTTCACAAACATAAACATATATACAGCATGTATATCAAACAAACAATTACATAGGGTAATCCTATGGGGTAGGATTGTAAAGGCTCCAGGGCCATTAGCCTAGTACACACCTATGAATCTATAGCTTAAGTTTAAAGTGAAGAAATCCTATATTCTTTTTGTAAGAAACCTTTGTAGACGTTCCAGTTGCTGCATGTGTCTGGTGAGGTACATACCAGAGAGGTTATTATACTCTATAATAGGCTTGATAATGGTTGAGTATAATGGCATGATGACATCTGTGGACCTAGTTGCTATGCCCTTGCTTATAAGTTGAGCAACAGAGAAAAACTTTCTTTCTATCATGTTGGTCTAAGGCTAGGTTACTATATACATAAGTTACCAATAGATACTATAATACTTGGCCTTGAGTTTTACGTCATGGCTCTGACCTTGGCCTTGTGTTTTACGTCATGGCTCTGACACCAATTGTTTTTTTGTTAGACCTACCCGAAGAGTGTTTTTGTCTTGTGGGGATTCAATGACTGTTTCCAGTTTGCAATCATCTACAGACTTGGTAAGCCAGTGGCTTTTTACGCCATCTTTGACAACCAAAAAGTAGATGCCAAACAGGAGTGGGCGTAGCACAGAACCCTGGAGGACTCCACTGGTGACTGGCCTCATTGTGGAGCTGGCCTCACTGATTCTAGCCTCCTGGGTTTGATTCCATTGGCCTATGCAACTAAACAATTCCTAAAGAGATAGTGCTCCCAGGCTGAATGAAAAAAGTCCATGTTGATCAGTGCTCTACTCCAGCTACCAAATACAAACAAAGACTGTAATGGAGCAAATTCACAAATGGGAGTCAAGATGTCACATCAGTCCCAAACAATTGTCGACCAATCAACCTGAACAGAGTCAAAATGGAGCTTATTTAAAGCACACACACACACACACACACACACACACACACACCAGTGATCTCATTCTGTTACAAGTGGAACAATAATGTTTTTTTTTTTTAAGGTTTAGGCCCTGGAGAGGTAAAAGCAGTATTGATGAAGGACCTATAGGGTATGGGTCTCATCTCGACCTTGCTGAGGCATATTTTCACATAAGAGAATAACTGGTAGTTTAAGTGCAGTAAATGTCAGTCCATACTTAATTCAGTAAAAAAGAAATACGGGTGTGTCTTATTCCCAAACACTCCTAAAATAATGTTACCACTACCACAAAAACACCATTCGCAATGACTTCTCACTCCCATACTGTTTTATACTATATTCATTCATACCCACACCCCCTCTCTAACAGAACCAGTCTATTCTACATTGTATCTCCCATTTTTCCCAAATAAACCTTCATTTTTCCCTGTTTTAAGTATATCCTCATGCTCTAGCCTTTTAAACTCCTCTATTCCTTACTTTCCAAGAAGATACCAGGACATCCTAACACTCCTCCTTCATAGAAAATACTTCTTTCCTACCTACACTCTACCAGCATTCAGACTTCACTATCACTAAATGTCTTGGTGCCCTGCAATTTTTTCTTTCCTTCTTGATCCCTACTTCCCCTCTACCTGCCATTGATAAAATATGGATCCCTTTACATATTCATGTTACTCCTCAACTTATCCTCTATTCTTCTTCTCTCACTAGGCCATCTCTCATCTTACCATGACGCTGTAACAGCTCTCAAGATGTCGTGAACTCTCTCTCAACCACCTATTCCTACTTCCTCCCTACCCTCTCCACACAACACTCCAAACCTGTTTAATGATGGCCCTCACCTTCACTACAAATATAGAGTGATTAACTCCATTTCCAAAACAAAATTAAATGGAAAAATACTCTCCAGACAAAAGTAGTAGTAATTCTGCAATATACTAAAATCCTTCTAGGAGGACACATTGACCCTAATCCTGGCCCCACCTATCACAATGAACATCAAGACAATTCTCCTCTGCATACTACTCTAACCCCACAATGGTCAACCCAAAACCCCAGTAGTCTAATATTTGCTGCCATAAAGGTTACAGGCATAAGAAATAAAACTGCTGAACTACATGTCTAGATTGCCTATCATAAGTCTGATATTCTCTCTGTAACTGAAACTTGGCTTAAACCTAGCATAAACAACTCAAAATGAAACCTCCTGGCTATAATATAATCTGTAAAGACCATGTTAATGAGAAAGATGAGGACATTGCTTTAATATTTCTCAGCAACTTCCATATTTCCCCTTTCAACAAACCAATACCAAATTAGACACAATCCACAGTGTGTCTATATCAAACTTAGAAACAACGAACACCAAAACCAAGTAAAAATATATGAAGAGGATCACCAAAGGAACACTGCACCACTAATACATTTTCTGGATTTAGTGCTGCAGTGTTCCTTTGGTGATCCTCTTCATATATATTTACAGTGTGTCTATATAAGGCATTGTTCTCCTTTCAGTTTTTAATGTCTCTAAGCTGTTCCCCTAGCCTATTCTTTAATTTTCTAATAGTCTTACCCATATAGCATGCTGGGCATGTCTTACAAGTAGCCAAGTATATTACCATTTTTGTATTGCAATTACAGTGTCCCGGACATGTAGTCATATATTATAATTAATAACTGTGACATTGGAGTCATTATTAATGAATTTGCAAAACTTACAAAAGCCACATTTTTGCATTTGAGAATTACATCTACAATTCATATGTGATGTGTTCCTTTCAAACAAATCTTTAAGGTTGTTTCCCCCTACTGTAAACAAATTGTGGATCCTTACTCAAATTTTCCTTAGTTTCCCCTGTAAATACCAAATTCCAACAATTCTTAATTCTAGTCATAATGGGTGTCATATCATTGTTGTGACTTTTTTTAACCAGTTTCTGTCCCTGGTGGGTCATTCCCACCTTGATCCTCCTGTACAATAACCAACCTTTAATATAAGCACAGACCTTGTGTGTCTATTCTTCATCACTTCTTTTTTAATCTTACTCAACATACTCATGAGGTAACCTCTAGCCTTAAAAATATCAATTAGGTTACAAATTTCTGTGGAAAAATACCCTTCCTCACTAATCAACCTAGATAGTCATATGATCTGCCCCTCAACTACACTCTTTTTCTTATAAAAGGGGTGGTAGTTGTCAAAGTTTAAAAAAGAGTTAGAATTTTTTTTACAGTAGATACTGGTTTCCAAGAGGCCATCCTGCAAATACCTAAATAAATATTTATCCAAGTAATCAATAGAATCAACATTCAGCTTTTACGTAAATTTCAAAATTAATGTGGTGTTATTGAGGTAGTCTATAAATGCTGAGGCTTCCTTTTTGTCCCCTCTGCATAAAATCAGAATATCATCCAAAATCTTATAATAGGAAATGACACGTTCCATAAACTGGGATGAGAAAACAAATAATCTCTCCCATTTTGACAATGCCATGTTAGTGTATAAAGGGGCACATTTCGCACCCATCGCTACACCCAAAACTTCCCTGTAGTATTTACCATCAAAAAATACACAGTCATTGTGTAACACAACATCCAACAAGTCTACCAGCAAATTCACTTTTCTATTTGACAAATCTTTGTCTTTATTAAGGGTTTCCCTAAAATACTCCAATCCTGTAACGTGAGGAATCACTGTAAATAAACTTACATCAGCTGTCACAAAAATAAATTTCCCCAAATCGGTCATTCCCTTAAGGGCATCTAAAAGGTGGCATCAATCATGCAAAATATGTGTTTACTACTTACAATACACTTACAATAAAAATCAATATAAGCATCCAAAGTTTCAATTTTCGAGCCCTTTGTGGCCACAATTGGTCTTATGGATGGGTCATATTCACTTTTATGGATCTTGGATACCAAAAATTGCAGGTATAAATGTTTTTTGCACTGTTAAATATTCAGTCTTATTGTGAATGATTTGACCTTAATTAAACAAATCAAACAAAATACCATCAACTTTTGCATATGCAATATTGATTTCATTTTTGGACACCCTTGAATATGTGTTGTTGTTATTTAACAATGCAAACATTTTATATGCATAATTAATCGGTGTTCATTATCACTATCCCCCCTCCCTTGTCTGGCATCATAATTGTAACATCTCTGAGATCAGTTCCTTTAAACAGCCTCTCTTCCTTGTGTAAATTGTCTTTGTACCTAGACTTTCTAATAAAATTCTTCATAAGCTCATTTTCACAGAGATGTTCAAACTGCAATAGTTGAACATTTGAGTGGGAAATAAATATACGTTTTTTTTCTTTTTAAACAACAAATTTTGTCTGCTTTGTGTTCAAAAAAACATTTTTAAATTAAGCTCTTTAGTGGATAGTTTCAAATTAACAGCCCTGCAATGTACATTTGAAAACTCGGCACAAAAGTAAAACCTCTATTAAATAAGGAAAAGGGATTAGCCAAAATGTTAGTCACTTAAATTGTACATATTAAAATCGCACAATATATGTCCATTTTCTTCAACAGCACTCAATAAGCCATTCATCTCGTTAAATTGTACATATTAAAATCGCACAATATATGTCCATTTTCTTCAACAGCACTCAATAAGCCATTCATCTCGTTAAATTGTACATATTAAAATCGTTCAATATATGTCCATTTTCTTCAACAGTACTCAATAAGCCATTCATTTCATTAAATTGTACGTATTAAAATCGCTCAATATATGTCCATTTTCTTCAACAGCACTCAATAAGCCATTCATCTCGTTAAATTGTACATATTAAAATCACACAATATATGTCCATTTTCTTCAACAGCACTCAATAAGCCATTCATCTCGTTAAATTGTACATATTAAAATCACTCAATATATGTCCATTTTCTTCAACAGCACTCAATAAGCCATTCATCTTGTGCATTTCTGTTTCCTTTAGTTGCTCCTGCCATTCATTTTCTTTTTCTGATTCTGGTTCACTGGAGTTCTCCACTCTCCCTGCTGTGTTTGATTTGTCCACCTGCATGGGCAAACCTCTCAGAAAGCTGCTGTACAGTGAAGTCTAAAAAAATATTGTTAAAATCCAAACTGTTCGCTGAAACATTGGTAACATTCAAAGTTAAAAGTAGGAACCACATTTTTAGAATTAAACTCTGTCACAGACTGGCCATTTGTTTACTATGAACAGGTTTAGGCTGTGGATAAACCCATTTCTCAGTGTTTCCTGGGAATCCCTTAAAGGTTGACACTGCTTTTTCTCCAAAGTTTCACCAAAGTTTCAAAATCAGAGAATACTTGTTTGTATTTGTCCAGATATGACTGACGCAAAGTCTTTTCTAATGCTTCATGTAATAATATTATGTCATTGTTTAACTTAACAAAAGTTCATTCTCCTTAATCAAAATGTTCATAATATCCATTCCAGTGTAGTCAAACGGTTCCAAAAGCTCATTGTGCATAATCAATCCCAGTTTTGTACCAACCAGATATTTCCACACGTGCAGCCCCCTGGGAGCTTGTTTTAAAGAGATACTCTTAAAAAGAAACAGATTATCCAACTGCAACACCTTGCATTTCATTTCTTTAACAATTGCTCAAAAGTCTGCAGTTATTCAAATAGAGATCCACGATCACATGAAAAGTTTGATGATACAGGAGAGTCAAAATCCGCGGCATGCAACCATTTGGAAATGTCAGAAGTTATACCAGAATTACGGTCAACACCTGGATTCGCAGAATGAACATCCACACAGTGTTTAATGAGGATAAGACTAGCTATGCATAAGTCCATATTAATCACTTGTATTGAAGCAGTTGGGAACTGAGTGAATGATCCATTTATAAAATATGTGGAAAGCTGTGGCAACATTATAAGTTATCCTGGCAAAAAATGTATAAATATTTTAGAGATTTTTTAAGTTGATATATTTATATACTATATATATATATATATATATATATATATATATATATATATATATATATATATATATATATATATATATATTTTTTATTTATTTATAGAGATTTTTAAGTTGATATATTTATATACTATATATATATATATATATATATATATATATATATATATATATATGGGTTTACTATGAAATCTCGAAATACTGAAATCCCGAATTTCAGTATTTTGAAATTACATAGCCGAAATCTTAAAATCCCGAAAACCCATAACCGCGAAACTCAGAATCCCAAACCTACACTACACACAGAGCACACACATAAACATGCACACAACTTCCCCCCACAAGCCAACAGACAAACCTAGACCACATATGAGCAGGGAGCAAGGCCCCCTGCACCCCCCACACCCCTCTACTTATATATACTAACTTTGAGATCGCACAGACACTCAAAAGTAACTCACACCCACACATGTTACAGTCCTTCGCACACACATCAGTCACAACACACACTGACATACACTAAAGCCCCTAACCAATACACTTATACGTACATACCCGAACTAACACCTAACCATTCACACACCACAACACCAGAAGCGCTAATTCAAAATCTCCGTACTTCAGGATTTTGAAATCCGTGCTTCTGGTGTTTCAGGATTTCAAGGCTTTGGTGTTATAATTTCGAAATACTGAAATTCAGGATTTCAGTATTTTGAAATTATGAAGGGAACCTATATATATATATATATATATATATATATATATATATATATATATATATATATATAAAATATATATAAAATGTGTGTGTGTATTTTACCTTTTAAGAACATTGTGGTGTTTATATATTTATTACTGGCTCTTTAAATGCATTCATCCATCATTACAAAATCGGAGAGCTCCTCCATGTCTCTTTTCATGTAGTCCAGGGAGATACGTCTCAGGTCATTCACACCAACATGGACAATAACAGAGTCATATTTGTACTTGTTGTGGAGTGACCTGAGTGCGTGCATTATGTGGCGGATCCTGGCACCTGACAGGCAGCTGACAGTAACTTTTTCCTTGTTTAGCCTGGTGAGTGGAACATCAGTGTGCCTGACTATAGTGTCATCTATGACTAGTGTTTGGCACGTTATGCCTTATGGGCTGTAGTTGAGTGGCACACTGAGTATGTGGGCTATGTGTCATTTGGGTTGTGTTGGGGGGGGGTTTGCTTGCATTTCTGCTTTGGAGGTCTCTGTTGTTTGGGCAGATTTGTACTGAGAGCCTCCGTGAATGTAGGTGTGTGTTTTGTGCTTCTGTGTGTCTGTTTTGGTGGTGTAGGTTTTGAGGGACTTTGTGATGTGTGTGGTGCGGTGCAAGTGTTTACCTTCTCCTCTTGACTATCTAGGCCAGTCTTTGGTGAGGACAGCTTTGCTTCCAGTTTGGCTATATAAGTGCATCTCTCACAGGTCATAGAACATTGACATTTGTGCTGTATCAGAGACCTGGTTCAAGGCAGCAGAAAGCACCCCTGCACTACCAGGCTATAACTCATTCCGCACCTTTCGGCCCCAGAACTTGGACCAAAGCTCTAAAGGCAGTGGTGTTTCCATATTCATAAAGGATGCGCACACCTCCAGACTGGTGTCCCAACATAATGCATCAGAGATACTTCAGGTTCAACTAACATTGGGTAAGACAGCAATTCAGGTCGTAACCTGTTATAGGTCCCTAACCATGTCCCAAGACTCACACTCCACATTCCTAAGCACCCTGGAGAATATTAGGGTCCAACCTAACACTCTCATACTGGGTGACTTCAACTACCTCTCCATTAACTGGGAAAACTACTCATGTACTAATACACTTGCCCAACAATTCCTGGAATTCATTAATTCCAGTGCCCTGGACCAGGTCGTTCTTACTCTCACTAGCGGTAGCAACATCCTTGACCTGGTCATTACTGACATGAGTGACTGTTGCTCTACACCAATAGTCAACTCCTCCCTGGTTAGATCCAACCACATATAATCACCTTGGAAAGCCACATCCCCCCCACACCACAAAGGTAACCACCACGAAAAACCTCTCCAAAGTTAACTTTGGGCTCCTAAAAACAGCGGTGGCTAACTTCACTGCACCTATGCAAATGGAGAACAGTTGCATGACTGCCGAATCATACACTAATGTCCTGTACGAACACTTACACAAATGCATGGATCTCACCATACCCAATAAAACCAAGACACTCTCCTCCAAAATAAGGAAGCCAATCTGGCGATCCCCTGCCATAAACAAACTCTACAACAGAAGGATAAAATTGATGCAGAATAAGTTGAAGTGCCAAGACTGGAAAAACTTCCTTATCAGCCACAACAAAAAAGTAGAGATCCCTCATCAAATCCTCTAAAGCTAGCTATGAAAACAGAATTGCAGCAGATATTAGACAACCACAAGGCCTTCTATAGTTATGTAAAGAATCTCCATGGCAATACTTAGATTTGCTCTGAGCTACTGCATAATGGTGTCTCCTATACCAAGCCAACAGATATTGCCAATATACTGGCCGGCAGATTTAGTGCCAACTTTACCCCTTCCCCCCAAAGGACCAATCACAATACCAGTAGACTGCCAGGCACACAGTATTACTGCTGCACAGGTTAAAAAAGCACTGTCCAAGGCCAAGAATACAGTTTGTATGGGACCTGACAATATCCCTGGCTGTATTCTACATGAACTACAGAGTGAACTGGCACTTCACCTGTGTGCCCCGTTCAGTCACAGCCTCACCTCAGGCTTTGTCCCTACCAAATGGCGCACTGCTACAGTCATCCCTCTCCACAAAGGAGGAGCGACTACAGACCCGCGACTACAGACCCTGGGAATTATCGCCCCATTAGCCTGGCGAGTCTGATATCCAAAGCTATGGAATGCATCATCATGGACCTAATAAACAAAGATATAGGGAATCTCCAAACTCTGGATCCCACACAGTTTGATTTTGTAAAGGGTAGATCATGCGTCCTCAACTTGGTTGACTTCTTTGAGTCAGTCCCCAGAGCTGTGGATGTAGGCAAGGTGGTTCATACAGCCTACCTTGATCTGGCCAAGGCTACCATTCCCCACTTAGGGATCATAGAAAAACTCACTAAGCTAGGCATCAGCCCCTATATCACTAGGTGGGTTGCAAATTGGCTCACAGATAGAACCCACAGTGTGAAAGTAGCTGACTCCAAATCAGACTGCTGACTAGTCATGAGTGGAGTTCCACAGGGTTTGGTCCTAGGTCCTCTCCTGTTTGGTATCTACTTCTCTGAAATCCAGGCCAACAGAAAAAAACTCTGGCTGACAAAGTTTGCAGACGATTGCAAGGTGGGAGCTCTTATTAGCTCCCCAAGTGATGTTGACATCCTACAGAAAGGTCTCACTGAAACCAATGACTGGTGTCAGAACCATGGCCCTAAGCCCAATGGCAAAAAGTGTCATCATCCCCTTTGGGAAAAACCTAGTCCCCATGAATTGCCATATCGATGGTAGTCCACTGAGCACAGAAGGCGTTATAAGAGATCTGGGAATACAGGTTGACAGCAACCTCTCTTTTGACCACCACATTGCCACTGTGGTCAGAAAGTCCTATGTGACACTTCTCATTACTAAGCGTTTTGCATCCAGGAAGAAAGAGGTAATTGTCTCCCTCTATTCTTCCCTCATTAGGCCAATTATCGAGTACAATGCCCCATTTGGCAAGTACCTCACTAGACATCTGCAACAACTTGAGAGGCCACAAAAGTACCTCACAAAGAAGATCCTAGGCCTTAAATACTTGTCCTATATGGACAGACTCAAAAAAACTCCAACTATTCTCTGTCTCATATCGCCTACTTAGAGGCGATCTCTGCTTGACTTACAAAGGCGTGTCTGACCCAGCTCTGTTAGAAATGCTACATCTAAAGAAATCCCAGTTCCTCCACACCACACGCTCCAGAGACCTCAACCTCATTACCACAATCAACAGAACAAGCTGGAGGGACAGGTTCATAACCACCTATTCACGTGTTTCTAGAAATGAACTTCATATAGCAAACCATAGTATTGACCTATTTTTGCTGGATGCTTTGTTTCAGGGGACTTTAAACCCTAATGAGTTTAACTTTTTGAATGTGGAGCATCCAGTCACACCCGTAGTTTTTGGGATTCCCAAAATCCACAAAAACTTGAATGATCCCCCATTTAGAGCTGTTGTTTCTAGTAGAGGTTCCAAGACTGAACCTATTGCTGCTTTTGTGGACAAAGGGATCCAGCGGGTAGTGGCTGGGGTTCCACATATTTTAAAAGACTCGTAGCATTGTCTTGAAAAGATTGTCCACACTTAATGGTGAAGATTTAGATTGGACATTTTTAACTATAGATGTGATCACTCTATTCACAGCTATACCACAAGATGAAGGTATAAATTATTTTATACAAAGCTTTGTAAAAAGTGGCCAATTAACAAGTGATAAAATAAATCTGATGGTAGCATTAATGGATACAGTGCTCAAAAATAATTATTTGTCATTTGAGGGGGAAATCTATCATCAGGTTTCTGGAGTGGCAATGGGGGCAAAATGTGCCCCCAGGTTTGCCAGTTTGGTCTTACTCCATTGGGAAGATGAATTTGTATTTCATTCACCATACAGAGGTAAGATTGTTCTTTACAATCGATTTCTGGATGACGTTCTGGCACTTTAGAGAGGCAACAGTGTTGAAGCGGCAAATTTTGTGGAATATCTTAACAGCACCACCCCTTTTCTTAAATTCACAAGTAAATGGGATAGCCAAATGATAGAATTTCTTGATATCAAGTTTTCTAAAACTGCACAAGGGTTACAGAGCAATATATATAGAAAAGAGACGTATAGTAACTCATTGCTCCATTTCAATAGTTGCCATCCTCCACATCAACGTAGGGGTATTGTAAAGGGGCAAATGATAAGGTTGTCACATCTTATCAGTGACAATGAAGTTTGTAAACAAGAGTTACATACATTGATAGGGATGTTCCTAGATATGGGATACCCCTTAAAAATGTTGATAAAAATGCATAATGAAGTAATTGGTAAAAGGGAGACTAATTTTCCACCCATATTAAAAGGGAGAAGTACTGAAGTAGAAAACAGAAGTCATATGAATAACTTTGATTCCAGGGTTTTGATTCTGAAATATAATAGTCAAACAAATGATAGAGTGGACACTATTAAGACAATGTGGGAAACAAGTTTTGATAGTGAACTTAAAAGCAATTTGGGTGTGTATCCTAGGATTGCATTTTCAAGGGGAAGAAATCTAAAAGAATATTTGGAGGGGCTGAGGCCTCAAAACAATATCTTTTCCAGGATGAATAAATGTGGGGCTTGTAAGTCCTGCAGATTCATCAATGTTGAACCCTATGTTAGTGTCCCGAGTTACAACAGGAGCATTAACTGTCCAGGAAGGTGCAATTGTAACACCTCCAAAGTGGTTTACCTAGCTACGTGTTCATAGGTTCATAGGTTCATACTAGGCTATCTGCCCAAGGGCATTTATAAGCCTAGCCCATAGTTATGTGGCTTTCGCCACCCCTTTAGTTTGAATAAAAACTATGCCTATCATTTTTCTGTGCCTCTGTCAAGCAGTGACACTGAAGTAATCCCTGGGGTATATCTGCGATCTCCCATCCATTGGTCAAGATTCCTCTTGAACAAGGCCAGCGAGGTGCTCTGCCTCACATGTACGGATTTTGTTCCACAGCATAGGAGTCTCTGGGTGATGAATCTGTCCCTCCAGCACGTTCTATTTATAACCGTGTCAAGGTTTAAGTCTCCCCCTTGTGGTTCTGAGGGATCTAGATTTTTGAGGTGAAGCATATTCATCAAATCTGGGTTTGACATGGCCTTATATGTCAGGCACAGGTCACCTCTGAGCAAGCGGTATGAGACTGAATAAAGCTGGAGTTCTTTCAGTCGGGCAGCATAAGACATATTTTTGAGACCCTTTATCCTTTTGGTGAGGAACTTTTGGGGCCTTTCAAGCTGCATCAGGTTTCTGGTCAGATACATTCGAGCGGGCATTGTACTCAATTATAGGTCTAATGAGTGATGAGTACAGGGGACGATGACCTCCCTTGATCTAGATGTGAATCCCTTCATGATCAGGTGGGCGATATAGAAGGTTTTCCTAACTACTTTAGCAACATGAGTGTCAAGCGAAGACTACTGTCAACTTGGGTCCCCAGATCCCTGATGACTTTTTCTGTGCTCAGTGGATTAACACCTATATGGTAGCTAGGGGTAACCTTGTTTTCCCGAAGGGTATGACTATGCATTTTTGGCGTTTAACTTCAGGCCATGGCTCTGGCACCAGTTATCCGTTTCTGTGAGGCCCTTCTGGAGGATATCTGTGTCAGATGTGTTTTCGACTATGGCCAGTTTGCAGTCATCTGCAAACTTTGTCAGCCATAACCCTCCTGTGTTTGCTTGTACTTCAGAAAAGTAGATGCCGAACAAGAGTGGACCCAGGACTGAGCCCTGTGGGACACCACTTGTGACAGGCTTTGAGTCTGACATGGCTCCAGCAACTCTGACCCTGTGGGTTCTGTCGCTTAGCCAGTTTGCAACCCATCTTGTGATGTATGGGTTTACATTCAAGCTGATGAGTTTTTCGATGATACCTGAGTGGGGTATTGTGTCGAAGGCCTTTGCCAGGTCGAGGTAGGCTGTATGGACTGCCTTTCCCTCATCAATGGCCTTGGTGACTGTCTCGAAAAAGTCAACCAAGTTTGAGGCAGGATCTGCCTTTGACAAAGCCAAACTGGGTTGGATCCAAAGTCTGCAAGTTCCCTATGTCTTTATTTATGAGTTCCATTATGATCCTCTCCATGGCTTTGCAGGCTTTGTACTTCCTGCACTAGTTGTTATGTAGGAAAGACCACACACGTAGGTTGAGAGAATGGATAGTAGTGCACCCAAAAGCAATAAGAATTAAAGGCTCCCATAATGCTTTATACATGCACAGTACTAAGTGCATAAATTTCAAGAAATTTTTATTTTTTGTGATAGAGAGGGTTGTTCAAAATGACAGAGGTGGTGATGCCAAATTAGAAGTTGAATTCTTAGAATATAAGTGGCAAGTGAGCTTAGATGCAACAACATCACCTGGTCTAAATGAACATACATCTTTAGGACCAGTATTGAGATTAAGAGCTGCTAAAATTTAAATATGCAATCTATGTTCATTTTTCACAACAAATATTTTATATAAACAATTATTTTACATTTTTAGTGAAAGCTTTTATATTATAGACATTAGGTTTATTTGTTCAGGGGACAGGGCCATATTTATGTTGAATACGACGTAAGAAATGTGTTTTGCTTTAAGAAAAGTGTGATTGTATTAATTTATGCTTGATTGATTAATGGATATGTCTATTTAATGAGTTGTTTTGTGGTTACTGCTCACTCTGAAGATGCCATTTGTATGGTGAAAGCGCTTAGTGTCTTGGGCGGATTAAAAGCTGTTGGATTTGTACTCTGTTTCGTGTTTCCTTCCACATTTCATAACCCAGAGACTGCCCATACTATGGAACAGACTTCCCATACATGTCAAGCAGAGCACCTCACTGGCCCCCTTCAAGAGAAATCTTGACGAGTGGATGGGAAATAGAAAATTCACCCCGGGGATCTCTCCAGTGGCATCTCTCCAGTGGCTCTGCTTGACAGAGGCACTGGGAACTAATGTCAGGTGGCATGATGCCAGGGTAATCATATGGGCTAGACTTGTAAAGGTTCCAGGGGCATTAGCCTAGTAAACACCTACGAACCTATGTCAAGGAAGGCTTTTTGGGAGTTTTGGTAGGGTGGGAGCTGAGTATATGAAGGAGGAATCATCAGCGTATCGGACAATGGTTGCATGTTTGGTAGCTGTAAGGAGTTTGTTGGTGAAGATGATGAAGAGTAGTGGCTCAAGTACTGATCCTGGAAGTATGCCGACAGAGATAGGTAAAAGGGAGAAACTCTGTCTTGCCATTTTACTGCCCTTTGGCAGTCAGATAGTTATGAAACCAGTGGAGGGACATTTGGGAGAGGTTTAAGGGGCTAGCTCATTAAGCAGTTTCTGATGAGAAACAATGTTGAAGGCTTTTGACTTGTCAAGAAAGATGGAGGATACAAGGTGGCTGGAATTTTTAAGCTGGTTAATAGAGTTAGTAAAACTGACAAGAGAAGTGGTGGTAGTATGTTTAGGTCTAAAGCCATGGTCGGATGCAGATAGGAGGTTATTGTTTAGGACATAGTCAAATAGTTGAGAGTGGATGCATTTTTCAAGGATTATATCAATGGGGAGAATAGCTTTGTCCGGTAGTTTGTGAATTCTGTAGAGGTTCCACCTTTGTGGAAATGGATGATTTAAGAGACTTTCCACATTTTTACGATATACTGTTAAGTAATGGACTGGTTAATTAGAATTGATATAGTTTGGGAGATGCCATATGATGCTATTTTGAGAAACTCATTGGGGAGCTGGTCTGCTGCGAGGGATGAGGGTTTTAGTTTGGACAATAGTTTCTTTATGTTGTTAGTCTGGACTGGTTTTATTGAGAAGAATTTGAGGTTTCCTATAGTCTGTGTAGTATGGACAGAGGGGTAGTGCTGTCAGTTTTTACAAGGGATGCAGGAGAACTGATGAAGTGAAAGTTAAACTGGGATGCAATACTAACAGTGGGATCATTTAAGGTTGGAGCTGCGGTTGTGGTCTGACCTGGTTTGAGTAAGTAGTTGATGGCACTCCAAAATTTTGGGGGGTTATTATGGTGCTTTTGTTGTATTGTTGTGTAGTAAGTTTTTTTGTCTTGTATAATTTGTTTTTTAGCATGGTTATGCATTCGATAATATTTGAGAAGTGATGATTCATTTTTAATCTCTTGGTAGGGGAACCGAGTTTTGTCTCTTAGTTTAAGAAGTCATTGGTGAGCCATGGGATATGTTTAGATTTGCTGCATATTTCCCTTACGGGGCTAGGGTGTTTAGGGTAATCATGAATTTAACATTGAAATATTGCACGGCTGAGTCTACGTGGAGGCATTTTTGGGGGGGGCCTGTCTCAGTTTTGCAGGAGAGTTTTAAAGGAAGTCCTCAATGATAGCTGGGTTATTACCTGGGGGAGTGTAAACAGCTATGATAATGATGTGTTTATTATGATTTATTTGTAGGTGGGAGATAAAGATTTCAAAATTTTGGGGGTCTGGAGGGGTTGCTAACTAGCCTTTCCACTTTGACAGTGTCTTTAAAAATTATGGTAATGCCTATCAAGCCTATGAATATTGTACCCAAAGAGTAGGATCTCAGTCATTTATGTGTGGTTTTAGCCAGGTTTCTGTTAGTATTGCTATATCTGGAGAGTATTGGGTGAGGGTTGCATGAAATTCTAGAATTTTGTTTAGTAAGCTTATCAGGTTCATGTTTAAAATGAGGAGATCTGTGTTCTTGTGAGGGATGTGTGTTGTCTGAAGAGGCTGGGATATAAGCAGATTAGGGTATTTGATGTGGAATTTGAGGACCTGGATTGGGATGTATGTCCCTACTTTATTTAATATGGGCTAAATTGACTAGAAGTAGGTGGGTAAGTCTGACAATTAGTCTAGCAGATTTGTGTAAGAGGCTTGGAATTTTATGTGGCTGCACATATTTGTAAGAGAAAAGTTTGGTAAAGGTATTATTTTAAAGGTGAAATTTTAATGTTAGTTATGGAGGTATGGGGTGTGACTATGATTAGGCTGGTAGAAGAGTGGATGGTATTAACATGCTGGTTATGGTATGATATATAGAGGTATGTTATAGTAAGCAAAGTATATAATGTCAAGTGTTGAATTAACATTATTTGTTTATTTGATGTAGGGTTTCTCGGGTGACTAGGTGAATTGTGGAAGTACTGGGCTGATGTGGTTGTGGGCAGCAAAGGTGGTATTAAGTTTGTTACTAACTGAAAGTTAATGGTATGTCTGTAATGATTTGAGGATTGGGGAGGGAGGTGTTTCCTGAGTTTATGTATAAATTTGGAGATAATGGAGATGGGTGGGAATGGGGGTGGGGTAGGGAAGCAGAGTGAGCCCAGGTGTAGTGAGGGCAAACAGAGTGGGCTGGCCCTGGTCTAGTATTGTACTAAAAACACAGTCAGAAGATATTTTTGACAATACTATAGGAATGGTCTAATAGAAATTGCAGGCTAGGTGGCAGTATCTGTTGTAGACAGAGGTTGTTAGAATTTGCAGGGCAGAATTATGAGGTTAGTGAGAAAAAGGGAAAAAAGCAAGCAATAGAAGAGTCTAAATTACTTGACTATAGAGAGGTTGTGGGGTGTGAACTGTAAGAAGGACACACTAATTACAGAGGATTCAGTAGAGAAAAATCTGCTTCCTGGGCAGAATAGCTCTAGGCAGAAAAAGTCAATTGCAGAAAAGGGGAAGGAGAAAGGGACTTAAGGCATGGAGTCGTGATGCACGAGGAGCCATTAAATTTAAACAGGACTTAAAATATTGTAGTGAGCTATTAGCTGTACATGTGTTTATTTTATTGACTTTTCTTTGAGACAAAGTCAGGACTGCAGTGACCAAAGAATTTCAGCTCCATGTGCAGGTTTATCATATACAACTCACTCAGGTCAGTGGAGGGAATGTATCGTGTTTTAAGCAAAGACCTAATACAATATGTCAGCCTTGGGCCTACACCTCAGAATGGCATTTGTACACCACCAGATGACCACAGGTATAGCAGACAGTGACAGACGAAAACATTTCTAAGAGATTATGGGGACAAAAATGTGGCAATGCCTTTGCCAGATGGGGTATATGGTTTTGGACTGCACAAAGGCAGATCTTTGGGGGATGGTAGTAAAATAAGTGGACAAGTATTTCAGCAACATCATCTGATTCAAAGTGGGATTATTTTGATGTTGATTTGTGGTTCATTATTCTGTCTCTTAATTCATTTAAAACTGTTTTCAATGTAAAGCTGTCATTAAGACCAGAAGGTTGTACTGCCTTAAACAAATAATCCATTTGTTCTCAAGAATTTCATAGGTTGGTACTAGGCTATCGGCCCTGTGGTCTATACAAGCCTAGCCAAAAAGGTACCCTGGCTTTTGCCATCCAAGAAAATTATTTTCCTGTACCACTGTCGAGCAGAGCCACAGAGGTGATCCCCGGGGTGAATTTCCTATTTCCCATCCAATCATCAAGATTTTTCTTGAAGAGTGCTAATAAGGAGCTTTGTTTGATATAGACAGGTACTTTATTCCAGAGTATGGGAAGTCTCTGGGACAGGAATCTATCCCTCTGGCATGTTCTGTTTATTGTGGTGACAAGGTTTAGGTCCCTAGAGCATGTAGCTTGGAGGGATTGGGATTTCTTTAAGTGGAGCATGTCCAACAGCTCTGGGTTTGACATAGCTTTGTATGTTAGGCAGAGATCACCTCTGAGTAGGTGATATGCGATTGAGTAAAGCTGGAGTTTTTTGAGACGGTCCACATAGGGCATCTGTTTGAGGCCGGTAATCCTCTATGTGAGGTATTTCTGCGGCCTTTCCAGTTGTTGTAGATGTCTTGTGAGGTACATACCAAAAGGGGCGTTGTACTCTATAATGGGTCTAATGAGTGATGAGTAGAGGGGAACAATAACCTCTTTTTTTCTGGATGAGAAACCTTTTGTGATGAGGTGTGCCACGTAGAAGGATTTCCTGACTACTGTGGCAATATGATTATCAAAGGAGATACTACTGTCCACCTGTGTCCCAAGGTCTCTCTCACACTTTCGGTGTTAAGTATACTACTGCCTACATTGTAGTTCATGGGTACAGAGTTTTTACCAAAGGGGATGACAATGCACTTTTTGGCATTGAGCTTGAGGCCATGGCTTTGACACCAGGTATCTGTCTCAGTGAGGCCCTTTTGTAGGATGTCCACATCGTTAGGAGTTTCGATTATGGCTCCTAGTTTGCAGTCATCTGTGAACTTTGTTAGCCAAAGACCTTCTGTGTTAGCCTGTACTTCAGAGAAGTAGATACCAAACAGGAGAGGACCTAGGAATGAACTCTGTGGTACTCCACTTGTCACTGGTCTGAAGTCGGATTTGGAGTCTGCTACTTTCACAGTGTGGGTTCTGTCAGTGAGTCAGTTGGCAACCCATCTTGTGACATAGGGATTTATACCTAGTTTAGTGAGTTTATCTATAATTCCAGAGTGGGGGATGGTGTCGAAAGCCTTGGCAAGATCTAGATAGGCTGTGTGAACCACCTTACCCTTGTCTACGGCTTTGGTGACTGCTTCAAAGAAGTCTATCAGGTTTAGGAGACATGATCTGCCTTTTACAAACCCGAACTGGGTGGGATCCAGAGTTTGGAGATTACCAATGTCTTTGTTTATAAGTTCCATGATGATACATTGTATGGCCTTGCAGACCAGCCTCATCAGGCTAATGGGGCGGTAGTTCCTGGGGTCCGTGGTGGCTCCCCCCTTGTGGAGTGGGATAACCGTTGCGCCATTCAGCAGGCACAAAGCCTGAGGTGAGGCTATGATTGAACATGGTACTTAGGTGGGGTGCCAGTTTGTTCTGTAGTTCATGTAGAACGTAGCCTGGGATGTTGTCTGGTCCCATGGATGCTGTGTTCTTGGCTTTGGAGAGTGTGGTTTTTACCTGTGCAGCCGTGATTACAGGAACTTTGCATTCTTCCAGTATAGAGATGGGCTCTTTAGGGGCTGAGAGGGGGGTAAAGTTAGCACTGAACCTATCTGCCAGGATGTTGGCAATATAAGTTGCGTCTGTATATTTAGTGCCATTGTGCTGTAACTCAGAGCAGATCTGAGTGTTGCCATTGAGATTCTTGACATAGCTAGAGAATGCTTTGTGGTTGTCTTTAGAATCAGTGGCGATTTTGTTTTCATAACTAGCTTTGGTGGATTTTATCAGGGATCACAGCTTCTTACTGAGGCTGACCAGGGAGCTCCTCCACTCATGGGATTTTACTCTCTTTTGCAAGAGTTTCTTCCTTCTGTTGTACAGTTTGTTTATGGCAGGGGACCACCAGATTGGCTTCCTTTTTTTGGAGGATAGCGTCTTGGTTCTGTTTGGGATAGCACGATCCATGCACTCGTGTAAGTGCTTATAAAGTGCAATTGTATAGGATTCAGTAGTTTTAACTATATTGTCCATCTGCATGGGTGTCATGAAGTTCACCACTTTTGTTTTAAGAAGCATGAAGTTGGCTTTGGAGAAATTTTTTACCATGGTTTACTTAATGGGGGGTGGAGGCAGGATGTGGATATCTACGGTAATTAGCTTATGGCCTGATCGGACCAATGAGGAATTGACTTCAGGTGTGGAACACCTGTCACTCATATTGGTAATGACTAGATCTAGGATATTGTTGCCCCTGGTGGGGGTGTGGATAAGCTGATCCAGGGCATTGGAGTTTATGAATTACAGAAAGCGTTGAGCGAAGGAGTTGTGGTACATGAGTAGTTTTCCCAATTAATGGTGGGGTAGTTGAAATCGCGCATTATTAGTGTGTTTGAACCCTAATATTTTCCAGTGCATCAAGAAAAGAGGAGTGGGAATCCTGGGGCATGGTGGGTGATCTGTAGCAAGCTACAATTTGGATTGCAGTTTTGCCCAGAGTTAGTTGAACTTGGATAACCTCGGCTGCATTATGCTGAGCAACTAGCCTGGAGATGTGGATATCCTTAATGAATATGGACAGACCTCCGCCTTTTGTGTTCCGGTCCAGGTTACATGGCCAAAAAGTGTGGTATGAGTTATAGCCTGGTAGTGCAGGGGTGCTCTCTGGAGCCTTGAACCAGGTCTCAGTCACTGCACAGATATCGATGTTCTCCATTTTAAGGAGTGCCTCGAGTGAGTGCATTTTGAGATTTAGACTTCTAGCATTGAGTAGCATCACCCTCAGTTTTTACTTGCCTGTTCCTGTTACGGTGGTGAATTTGTCATTTGAACCTTGCCTAAAAAAGGCACTATAGGGGTGGCAAGAACCTTAGCCAGTATCCGGAATCCCAGGGGTGACAGGTGCAGGCCATCTCTGGCAAGGCATCGTGGTCTGTCGAGCATGTCACCCCAGGCAGACAAATACTGGATCCCATTAGAATGGCACCAGAAGCTTAGCCAATTATTGAAGTCAATAATTTTGTCCTTGTACTGCGGCATCATTCTTGGTGATGGCAGAATGCTACTCAGGGCTAGGGTCATACCTGCCTGGGCTACAAGATCGAAGAGCTCTTCCATGTCTCTTTTCATATAGTCCAGGGAGGTACGTCTCAGGTCGTTCACACCAACATGGACAATGACCGAGTCATATTTGTACTTGTTGTGGAGTGAACTCAGTGCGTGGGTTATGTGGCAGATAGTGGCACCCAACAGGCAGCTGACAGTAACCTTCTCCTTGTTTAGCCTGGTGAGTGGGACATCAGTGTGCCTGACTATACAGTCGCCTATGACTAGTGTGTTGGGTATGTTGTTTTGCCTTATTGGCTGTGGTTGAGTGGCACACTGAGTCTGCGGGCTATGTGTCATTTGGGTTGTGTTGGGGGTTGGAGGTTGCTTGCATTTCTGCTTTGGAGGTCTCTGATGCTTGAGCAGATTATTATTGAGAGCCTCCACGAATGTTTTTGTGTTTCTGTGTGTGGATTTTGGTGGTGTATGTGATGAGTGTGGTGTGGTGTAAGTGTTTACCTTCTCCTCTTGACTGTCAAGTTCAGTCTTGATTGGAGAGAGCTTTTCCTCAGCATTGTTTTTAATGTTTCCCCTCTAATACTTTCATTTATTGTTTGTAGTATTAGGAAACGGAATTTGTGGGTCATCAGTATCCTTGATGTGCTTATAAAGTGCATTTGTTTCTATTTGTCTTTGGATATCTGACATATGTTCACAAATTCGTTCCTTTAGCTTTTTGTTTTACCTGTATAGAAAGCATTATATGACTTGCATACAAACATATAAATGATATTTTGTGTATTACATGATCCATAAGACTTGAGATAAAATGGTACTTGTTTAACTGAATGAGAAAAAGAATTTTCAGCGTAAATATGCATACAAAATAGGTAATTATGGTACTTAGATGTGTGGTTCTATTTTAAAAAGTCGACTTGCCACAATGTCAACTTCAATAACATCAAGACCACAACAGCGACAATGTACAACATCGAACTCCCAGAATGGCAAATTTTGCCTTTGGAAAATTAACCACTTGGCCACCACTGACAAACTGTGCCCTTTCCTCCACTATAGTGTGATCTCAGAGTTGTTATATTTAGGTGGAGGGTGGGAGGTGTGGGGGGGGCAATGCCCCTCACTCCCATGGGTTTTATGTACAATTTTAGTTTTTGTAATACGATTGTTTAGTTTAATAACTACGGATGGTGCAGTGGTGCAGCGGCAGCCTTGTCATCTCACAGCAAGAGGTTCTCCAGTTTGATTATTGGCTGGGGTGCCTACTGTGCAGAGTCTGCATGTCCTCTCTGCATTCATGTGGGTTTCCTCCAGTTGCTCCAGTTTCCTCCCATGTTACAAAGACCTGCATCACCCCGGGCCTCCTCTGAAATTGGCTTTGTTCCAAGTTGGACTTTCCCAGTAAGCAAATGTTTAAAAAATATATATAAATAAATAAAATAATTATGTTATTTTTCTCAGTGGTAGCCATGTAGTTAGTTTCCTGGAAAATAACATAATTATTAAATTAGACCTACCATATTACAAAAAATAAAAGTATACATAAATAAATCCCACCGGAGTGGGGGCTGCACCCCCCCCATCCCCCTACCTAAATATAACAACTCCGAGATCGCACTATTGTGGAGGAAAGGGCACAGTTCATCAGTGGTGGCCAAGCGGTTCATTTCCGAAAGACGAAATTCCCTGTTCCGGGAGGCTGATCTTGTAACTCGTCACTGTTGTGGTCTCAGTGTTATTGAAGTCGATGTTGCGGTAAGTTGACTTTTTAAAGTATAACCATATGTGCCTACTTTGGAAGATGTTATTTTGTTAACATATTTCTCCTGTTCTTTATAGCACAAAATATTTTTAAAATTAGCAGATTTCTAATTGATCTGGAGTAATGTCTTTAAAGCTAGAAATATATAGCATCATAAACAAATATGTCTTCATCATTTCTTGTATTTTGTGTGTTTTGGTGTCATAAGTGAGAACGCATCCAAAACTTGCTGTAGTGTTATTACATTTTGTCATTAGATTGTTGTCTATAGTATTCTGATTGTTTAAAAGAATAGGTTTTACATAAAAAATAGGTCTTATTAGATTTTCACTATTCCTTTGTACTTCTGTAAGCGGTTTGTTGACATCTTTTTCTTTATATCCCATTTGCATAAAATCTCTAACCCTAGCATCCAGTTGTTTATTCATACCTTCTTTTCTAGTATTAAGTCTTGCAACATATTTAAGCGGATTCTTAAGTATATTATTGAATATGTGAGGGGGTGCACACTGCTTTTGTAGAGATATGTGTTTTTCTTAATCTGTTTTTTAAATAAAGTTGTTTCTATCTTATCAGTAGTTCCTTTAAATAACCTAATTAAGAAGTATATTTGTGTAAAATTAATAGTGTATTTAAAATGCAAAAAATCAGTACCTGAATTTAAATACAATAATAAAAATCATTAAAAGATGTAAGAGAACCACTCCATATTAAAAGCAAGTTATCCACAAAGCCTTTGTAAAACCATACATTCTTAAATTCATTATTGATTTCAGAGAAAACAAATTCCATCTCCTGTTTATTCATAACCAAGTTGGCATAGCTATTTGCCATAGAAGTTCCCATGGCCACACCTCTGCATTGTTTAAATATCTTTTCATGTAATACAAACTTCTGTTAAAGCACATATAGCTTTAATTTCAGTAGCTGAAAATAATGCATGTTTAATAATAAAATCATGAAGATATTCTATACCAATTTCACTATGTATGTATGTAAATAATGCATCTACATCTAATGTGACAAAATAGCAGTCAGCAATATTATTTGCACTTACACATTCATAGTTACTCAAAGAACTGTGAAGTTTCTTTAATAATATTTGTTGACAAATTAAGAGCAGACTTGAGTTTATTCTCCAGATGTTTGGAGATGGCTTTGGTGACGCAACCTCTAGTGGAGACAATGGGTCTTAAAGGAGGTGTTGTCAATGGTTTATGAATTTTAGGTATACCACAGATGACGGATATTTTAGGTGTTGGTACATTAAAATAAAGTACCTAATGATATTTCACCATCAAGATGCATGTCATAATCTATGGTATTAACTTGGTTAATAATAGTATTCATCTCTCTCTTATCTGTATGCAAGTGTTCACTGCTGCTAAGCATTTCAAACATTTTAGTATCATAAGGCTCAGTATCTGATATTACTGTGCCTCTGCCTTTATCAGCAGCTTTTATAACTATCTTTATTTCATGATAACGATTTAATAACTTTGCTCTTGTGCTGCTGTCAAGTTGAAAATTTGGTGAAATTCTTAGGATGCTAGCAAGTGTAGGTTAATAAATTTGTTCTATCGAGTGTCGAGTTGCTGGTTTACTTCATTTTTACATTTACACTGGTTTGTAGAGATCGCCATGCATATTATAGCCTAACAGGTCTGCAGTTTGGTTTGCAGAGATTGTCATGTATATTATAGCCGAACAGGTCTGCAGTTGTTTGGTTTGCAGAGATTGTCATGTATATTATAGCCGAACAGGTCTGCAGTTGTTTGGTTTGTAGAGACAGCCATGTATATTATAGCCGAACAGGTCTGCAGTTTGGTTTGTAGAGACAGCCATGTATATTGTAGCCTAACAGGTCTGCAATTGTTTGGTTTGTAGAGATCACCATGCATATTATAGCCTAACAGGTCTGCAGTTGTTTGGTTTGTAGAGATCGCCATGTATATTATAGCCTAACAGGTCTGCAGTTGTTTGGTTTGCAGAGATCACCATGCATATTATAGTCTAACAGGTCTGCAGTTGTTTGGTTTGTAGAGATTGCCATGTATATTGTAGCCTAACAGGTCTGCAGTTGTTTGGTTTGCAGAGATCGCCATGTATATTGTAGCCTAACAGGTCTGCAGTTGTTTGGTTTGCAGAGATCACCATGCATATTATAGCCTAACAGGTCTGCAGTTGTTTTGTTTGTAGAGATCACCATGCATATTATAGCCTAACAGGTCTGCAGTTGTTTGGTTTGTAGAGATCACCATGTATATTATAGCCTAACAGGTCTGCAGTTATTTGGTTTGTAGAGATCGCCATGTATATTGTAGCCTAACAGGTCTGCAGTTGTTTGGTTTGTGGAGATAGCCATGTATATTATAGCCTAACAGGTCTGCAGTTGGTTGGTTTGTAGAGATCGCCATGTATTTTGTAGCCTAACAGGTCTGCAGTTGTTTGGTTTGTGGAGACAGCCCTGTATAGTATAGCCTAACAGGTCTGCAGTTGTTTGGTTTGTGGAGATCACCATGTATTTTGTAGCCTAACAGGTCTGCAGTTGTTTGGTTTGTGGAGATCGCCATGTATATTGTAGCTTAACAGGTCTGCAGTTGTTTGGTTTGTGGAGATCTCCACATGTTTTTATAGCCTCACAGGTCTGCAGTTGTTTGGTTTGTAGAGATAGCCATGTATATTGTATCCTAACAGGTCTGCAGTTGTTTGGTTTGTAGAGATAGCCATGTATATTGTATCCTAACAGGTCTGCAGTTGTTTGGTTTGTGGAGATCGCCTTGTATATTGCAGCCTAACAGGTCTGCAGTTGTTTGGTTTGTGGAGATCTCCACATGTTTTTATAGCCTCACAGGTCTGCAGTTGTTTGGTTTGTAGAGATAGCCATGTATATTGTATCCTAACAGGTCTGCAGTTGTTTGGTTTGTGGAGATCGCCATGTATATTATAGCCTAACAGGTCTGCAGTTGTTTGGTTTGCGGAGATCGCCATGTATATTGTAGCCTAGCAAGTCTGCAGTTGTTTGGTTTGTGGAGATCACCATGTATATTATAGCCTAAAAGGTCTGCAGTTTGGTTTGTGGAGATCGCCTTGTATATTGTAGACTAACAGGTCTGCAGTTGTTTGGTTTGTGGAGATCGCCATGTATATTGTAGACTAACAGGTCTGCAGTTGTTTGGTTTGTGGAGATCGCCATGTATATTATAGCCTAACAGGTCTGCAGTTGTTTGGTTTGTGGAGATCGCCACATGTTTTTATAGCCTGATAGTATCTACAACCCTGTGCTTTACCCACTGTCTGCAAGGAGAAACAGAGGCAATAACCTTTAACCCTGGATACCAGTATTACATGTCATATGTTATATTATCTGCCAGAAAATATAACATACAAAATATTTTTTTCCTTCACTGGACATTTAATAATATGCCAGTGAACAAAGCTGACATGTAAATCTTATTCAACACCCTGCTGCTGGCTGTCTTTCTGGGCTGAGAAGTGTCAATTCATGCAGAATATGAAAGCCTTCAAAACTAAAAGGATAATAAATATTATAGGGAAAAATTGTCTAAATAAAAGGCAAAACTTTGTCAGTGACCTGAATCTCTCTGAAAAGCAAAACATCTATGAAACAAATCCAGCTATGTATACTGACTATGGGGGTTGTTTTCTGTGAAGAATAAATTAAACTATCAGCCCCACCAGCAAACAAATTAAAAACAATACAGTCAGAAGTATGTTGGTAAACATTTGATATCATTACAGAAAGCTTTTGGTCCCAACAAAATTTCTAATTCTGTCTTAACTAGTTAACATACCTATTTATGGTTTCCAGTGCTAGCCTGCTTTAGCCTTATGGTTCCAGTATGTACATGTTTTAAGTTAAATGTACCTGAGCTTGACCTCACCACTGGTAAATATATAATTAAAGCTGGAAATAGTGTGAAACATAACCCCAATTCTCCTTTCCTGACCCACCACAATGGCTTTGTGGATACTTTTTCACTCTTTTGATATCATACAATGGGGTTGTGTGTTGTTGTTGGTCTTTTGGCTTTTCCCAGTTAGGGGTCACCACAGCAGAACTCTGGTCCACTAATGATTGGCAGATTTTCACGAATGCCGAGGTGCCAGCTCGACATCCAAACTTCAACGAAGGCACGCCCATTTACGCAAGTCTTTTGAATGCTACCCAACCGCGAGGAGGACATGCAGACTCCACACAGAAGGCACTCCCCCACACTCCAGCCGAGAATCAAACGGGAGAACCTCTTGCTGTGAGGCAACAACGCTACCGCTGCACCACCGCGACATTATACAATGGGGTGTGTGTCTGGTTCTTAAAATTTTAGTAACATGAACTTTAAATAAGAGGTAAATTTCTCATATACAAAGTCTGTGTTTGGATGCTGTCATATTTTTCTTTTTTCAGGATCTCCATATGTAGTATCCTGTAATTATCTATAAGTATGCTATTGGAACTGCCATACCTCATTTCTACAAAATCAGAACATGATTACCCCAGGAAATAACAAAGAGGTGCCAGGAGGCAATGCTGGTAATCAAACTGTCTTCATTTGTTTCACCTCTAAAAATATAATTTGATAAAGGTATTATCTTCTTCTAAATAAAAAATGCACATTTTATTTCATGCAAATACATTTACTATACCAGTGTAGTCAGCAGTTAAATTCAGACATCTACAAAAGGTAATATAACGTGATTATTGCCCCTGTACAGGTGTCAGCAGATTGATTTGTTTACCTCTGTTGGTATTAAGACATACTAGAGTTAGGACTGGCATAATGGTTAAGAGGTTTACCTCACATACTTAAGGTACAGGGTTTGATTCTCACCTTTGGAAGGGAAATTTGCTGTACTTAAAATCATTCACAAGTAGGGTTGCCACCTTTTCAAATACCCAAAGTAAGACATTTTTTGCAGAAATGTGAGATGTTGCAGGTAAAAGCATAGCCACAGTCAGTGCAAAGGACAGAACTTCATTTTTTTGCTAAAATAAAAGCTTATTTTTATAGCATTTGAGTTGCTATGTCATATAATATGTATGTGTTCCAGATACAAAATAACTGTTTTATGCAACTATTAAAGAAAACCTAAGAAATAAATTTTGTCTTAAAATCTCAGGACGTTTGCTATTTTTTAGTTTTTTTTTCACAGGACACAGCTGCTCAAATTGGGACTGTTGTTTGCAAAGAGGGAGAGGTGGTAACCCTATCCACAAGGGCAGTTTACTTATAAACCTAGCAATAATACTATTTCAGCTTTTTCTACATTCTGTCACATTGCTAGATTTCAGTTTCATTTCTGTGACATTAGGAATTCCTTTATGCTACCTTGTTAAAAGAGAAAAAAAAAAAAAAAAAAAACACCAGCAGACTCTAGCAACAAAGTAGCAATCTCTCTGAATTTAGTCCTTATTCTCAGCTTTAGTAAAACAAAGGGCTTTTAAATTCTGCTGTTTTGCTGTTTAGAAGGCCATACTAAATGATTAGTAAAAGTGCAAAACTTCACTATGGGCTGCAGCATTCAAAAAGTGATCAAAGTCTGAGTTTGTAGCATGTATTAAACAAAATATGTCTATCTAATAAGTTAAATTTTTGTTGGTCAAGGTGAGGATAACATATTCCAGAGGCGCTTAAACACTTTATTAGAAATATAGGCAGCTATCACTGTTTTCCTAGCTAAATTACTTTAAACAAAGGTTTCCCTACTCAGTCATATTTTTGCCCCAAATCTTACTGTTTAGTTTCTTCATGAAATCCTTATTACTGTTCAGAATTATTGATATTTACTGATATTGCTCTTTGATAAATTGCCTCTATGTCAAAATTCTCTCTGTAAAAGTGCTTGTAATTAATTGCTTCTGTGCACTAATTGCCTGCTTCTAAAAGGTCCCTGATTTTTTTCATTAAATTGAGATGACTGCATATAGATCTTGTTCCTGATTCACAAATTGTAAAATAAATTAAACAGCCAGTAACCCAATGTTTCTATTTTAATAGTTTTCACTTTCTTCTTCGTGTTAAAATCATATTATATTTTTATATTTTTCAAATCATTGTATTTAATGTCTTATTTTTAAAACAAAAGTGGTGATATGTACATGCATTTACATTTATATTAATGATTCTTGAGAGTTCCAATGACATCTGATGGCAGAAAGTACTGCTGGAAGGCGATACTTCCTGTGTTTTTGGTGTGTATTGAAATTGAAGTATCATGATTTCTTTAATGTTGACTAGTAATATGTAGATGACATAGAAGTTGAGTTTATAGATAGCAAAGTGCATTTTACAGTGTCCTGCATTGTCTTTCTGTCATTTTGGAAACATTCAGCCCTTTATCTATGAGCTAGTATAAAAGATTTAGAGTTCTGTGAATTCAGTCTGAAAGTTAAACTTTATTAACTGTCGTAAAGAATAAATAAACATGCAACCCTGAAATCTTTAATTGATATCAAGAGCAAACAAGAAGAGCACTAACTGCAATACAGACATTATTTTCATTAAAATACAGAATCGGCACAGATCATACTACAGTCAAAATAGTTAGCATGTTCCTTTCCTACACAGTCTAAAGTACTGACTGCATTGCTTATCATTAATACTGCATAAATTTGCACTAAATTCACTCATGCAATGATCTTCTTCTTTTGTTATCTTAAATAAATTATGATTTTGGATGTTAACAAATGAAATAACTAGTTCTCTGGCATGCCCTTCGTAAGTCTAAGTTTTAAGGCTAGGATCACTACCATTAAGTGTCTGACCCATCGGTATACTTTTGTTAATAGCGGTGCAATCCCCAATCCTTGTCTTATTCCCTAAATCCCAAATGTAATCTTAGAAATATCTGGAATACAATCCCTAGTGGCCCAGGATGGCCAATACATACCTGTCTTATACTTCTTAAGTAAGAGCAGTCCCAGAGAATATGAAAGTAATCTTTTTTTGGGGGGGGGGTTGTATTACCAGCTCATATCGGTTACCCGTTTTCCACTCGAGTCTAGTTGGAGAGTCAATTTAGTTGTGTATTGTTTTATGCAGTTTAAAGGCTGCCAATGGTGGGAAGTTGAGTTTATGCAATCATGTCAGAATATCACTCCAAGCACAGTCTGAGAATTATTTCTGGTCTGTACTTTCAATTTCCTTCTCAGTACAGGACATGCTGCCCTAAAGATTAATATATAATGGAGAGCTTTGAAGGGTTGGGTGGGTGGCCTAATGGTTAAGGTATTTGCCTTACAAACACAAGGTGCAGGGTTTGAGTCTCACAAGGGATAATTGGCTAAGCTTAAAATGGCTCAAAAGGGCAGTTAGCTTAGTACTAATCTATGAACCTATGAGTTTAACTTGTGTCAACTCTCTCATTCCTAAACTATAGTATGGAGTCATGTAAGTGACCATATCTATTATGAACAAGGTTTGCTCTGTAGAGATCCTTAATGAGGTCTTATAGATGTAAACATTGCCACCATGTTTACATGATAAAGTCTGCATGTCATATTGACCATATCATAGTCCATAGGTGAGTTTCTTTCAATATCTCAGAAGTGTAACCAGCAAAGCATATCACGTTTAATCCATTTATGCCAGAAAATAGTTGTTCCTTCTGTTCTGACAAAATCATTACATCATATATGTTCCATAGTTCCTAACAGGATCTTTATATGATATCCACTAGTAATTTACTCACTTTATCAGATTTTTACACCACCAGAACGCCTTACCCTAAAGGACTCCATATGCTTAACAGAAAATGTCTACTTCTGCCCCAACCATAGAGGACCATAGAGGACCAAGGTTTAAGTCCTTCTCTCGATAATTTCTACTCCTCTTTTTTCCTTCCTTTTGATTGGGAATCTATAAACCTTTCTCTTTCAGTGCCACTTTTTTCCTGCTAATTCTAGGAACCTTAAAGTCCCACACAAACTTTAATATAGTTCTTTGAAATTCTCTACTTAGTTTTAAGAACTATATGGAAGACAATGGTTTATAACCATTTGAACTGTACTTGACTACAAATCAAATCTGTAAAAGAATTTGACTAAAAAGCCACTGATTAAAAACAAATTTGACTGAAAACCCACTTGACTGAAACCCATTTCACTGAATCACAAAATCACAAATCATTGTAAATATTCAACATAAGAAAATACAGCGTGAAATAGTGTTTTTTTTCCCCAGAGGGAAACCCATACCAATTCCAAAGTTGCACAACCAGTTGAAAAAAGAAAAAAAAAAAACACATTCCACAGTGAGTCATGATTCACTGTGCAGGGTATTTGATTTTTTTTTTCTTTTTTTCATGTAGTTGTGTGACTGTGGAGTTAGTATATGTAACTAAGGGAGGCTTTGGTGTGCAGAGGCCCCCTGCAAAAACAAAAAAAAAATTATATTGTATTTCCTTATGTTGGATATTTTTCAGTGATTTGTGATTCAGTGAAATATGTTATCTGGGTTTCAGTCAAATCTGCTTTCCGTTAATTGCTTTTCAGTCAATTAGTTTTCAGGCAAGTTCTTTCAAACATTTCATTTTGAGTCAAGTACAGTTCAAGCAAATGATAGTAAACCATTTTCAATGTCTTTCATTACCTCTGTCACCTGACATACATTAGAACAGATCTTGACTCTTATTTTGACTTTGGTAACCACATAGATGGGCTGTTCTTCTGACCCTTTCCAGCCGTGCTTCAATACAAGTGCAATTTGTTGAGCAGCAGTAAAGTTAGTAAGACACATGGACAAAAACAATGGCTTATTTACAGTATATATGAATGGAAAAATATAGAAACAATGGCATATTTACAATATATATGAATGGAAAAATATAAAAACAATGGCGTATTTACAATATATATGCATGGAAAAATATAAAAACAATGGCGTATTTACAATATATATGAATGGAAAAATATAAAAACAATTGCATATTTACAATATATATGAATGGAAAAATATAAAAACAATGGTGTATTTACAATATATATCAATGGAAAAATAGAAGCATATTTAGATTAAATATGCATATTGCTTACATAAAAACATTTATTTACTTGTGAGTCCATGCTGCTATAGGTGCAAAACTAGCCGGAGTCAGTAAAGCAGGTACACTCGGCTGCATTTTGCATGTGTGGTCTAAGGTGTTTTTTGATTGTTTGAAAATTACTGATATTTTTTATGTCTTTCGGTAGTTAGTTCAATATAGTTGGAACCAATCTGGACAGCAGTTTTTCTCCAATGGTTAGTTTGAATCTCCATCCAAATGAAATGAGAATGAACCACTTGAGAGGTGGACAGTAGCTAAGATGTTGGGGTTTGTAAGTTAAACTATAGAGCTAAAATGTGGCTCTGTTGGTAACGGGCAGTCAGTGGGCTTGTAAAGGTATGGGGTGGTTATTAGAATCAGTGAACAGAGCAAATCTAAGTATTTTATTTTCAGTGGCTTGGATTTTTTTGTGATTTTAATAAATGAAAGGCCATATTCAGTCTTGGGTATTAGGGCACTTTTTGCTAGGGCAATCCATGTTACTGGGGAGAGAAGGAATGAAAAGTCGATAACAAAGTTTTAATTTTCCTAAATAGGATAGTCACATGATCTTTCCTGGCTGTCCAACTAATTCTGGTTGTAAAGGGAAAATATTTATGGCATGTTTAGCATTCAGACAGCCCTGCAACCTTAATAAATTGGTTAGCAAATTTCAAGTCTCTGACCTACCTGAATCCATCATTTTCAAACCATGAAGATAAGAATGTTAATAACTCATCACACAGATGTACACTGCAGAATGTCTGTCAGATTAAATAAATAACAAAGGCAGCAACCAGACAACCTGCAGAACCTCTGTCAGATTAAATAACATTGGCAGCAATGGATTTATTTTTTGTGTACCTTTGAAGAGTCTAATGCAAGATGAGGGCTATCTGTTAATACAAATTCTACTTATAATAAGTTATATAATATGTTATGTATATTAATATAGCTGTGTGGAAAGTTATTTAATTACATGGCTTTCCACATAAGTTTCCATTCGAATGAAACAAAGATTTTTTTCTAAAATCTATCACAATCACGGTCCTTGATTCTGAACACTTCTTAAATCTCCTTTGTATCTTGAAGCATAATAAAACAAAATCTCATCTTTCTGCCCTTCTTTCCTTTAACAAACCTTTGGTGTCTGATATCGGTAATATGGGGATAATCATCTCTAGATGATTTACAAGTATCTTTGCATGCACTTCACTATCCAGGAAGATTAGGTGACACTTAGTTGCATCCTTAACCTGGCTTGAGTAACAAAATAATATTTGCAAGTCAAGTGGATCAGGGAATTAATTTATATAGATGCAGCCTTATAGGAGTTAATTCTCACTTAAACCTGTGTCACCAGTTTGTCTTTGAACATTTGCTAGTTTCAGTCCATTAGCTGCCAGTATTATTTGAGAAAGTAAATACTCTGTCTTGTTGCGCCTTGTTTATCCCCTTCAACCTAACTTACCAAATATTTGAAAGCTATAAGGCTATTACACTATCACTGACCACATTATAGGTACAGTATAATATATCCAAGATATGATGCTGTTAATGTCATCAAATTGAGAGTGATTCCTACCTGTATTCATCTCTATTGCTTAATTGAAACCTTACTCTATATATCTCTGATAGATGACATGCCAGGAAGTTTGAACATTTTAGGATTTTTACCCATTTGAAGGATTTCCATCTTTTACTCATTTAGCTCCTAAAAGTCTAACCCCTTGCATTGTTCTTTCATTAACTTCACATTTTGGAAGAAAAGCCTTTCACTATAATTCTATGCTTTGTATATATGCTCAGTCTCTATAATTTATATAGAGTTCTAAGCCCTTCATTTTCTATTGTCTATATATGTCAGTTCCATTCTTAAAGGCTGAGGTAAAACATCTTATTCTGTAAAACTTTTTCTATTGAATATTCTGGTGCAGTAAACCATCCACCATATGCCGCAGTGGTAGCGTTGTTGCCTCACAGCAAGAGGTTCTCCCATTCGATTCTCGGCTGGAGCGCCTTCTGTGTGGAGTCTGCATGTCCTCCCCATGGTCGAGTGGCATTCAAAAGACGTGTGAATGGGCGTGCCTTCATTGAAGGTTGGGCATCGGGCTGGCACCTTGACACCTTAAAAATCTACTGCCAATCATTAGCAGACCAGAGCTCTGCAGTGGTGACCCCTAACCGGCAAAAGCCGAAAGAAGTAGTAGTAAACCATCCACCATATTTGGGGTAGTTGGCATTGTTTAGCCAATTTCAAAATCAATGGATCTTGTTGACAAAAATTTAAGGTCTTTGGAATAAGTATGGCACCTAATAGCACACATAACATGATCTGATAGAGTGAAATCCCTGTCTTCAATATTTGGGACCATCTCTGTTAATCTCTCATCTATGAAACAAAAACTCTTTGTTCCAAGATATTTGTAGCACTTCCTCTGAGGGAATGTGACTCTCCAAATATCTATTAGGTTAATTTTAGTATATTATTATTTTAACAATCACACTCATAGGTAAATACATTCTGCTATTAGGTTATTCTATCTTGAACATGGTCTGTTGCAGTATTAAAATCTCCTCCTGTTTAAATCATGGTATTATTACCTTTGCATCAACTGTGGATTTAAAGAAAAAAAATGTATGCATACACCTAACCTCACCCAATGTGGGTCAATAAAAACTTCTTATAATTATATTTCCTGAAGCCCTGTTTACCTTTATAATTATCATAACCTGGAATGTTCTCTACCCAAATATTTCCCCACCTTCAGTAATGCCAAGATACTCATGTCCATCCTCAGACTAAATGATAGGAAAAGCTTTTGTGTCATCCCTCTATATATCCCACCTTGTGATAACACAAACAAATTAGAAAATTTCCTGTCCTGGACTACATGAAATATTCACCACAAAACAATAATCCAGTGTGACTTAAACATAGATTAGCTCTCTCTTACTACTTATTTGCTCTCTGTGTCACTAAACATATATGGTTACTCACAACTTTCACTATGCTCAGGCTCACTCCACTCCTTATGCTAAATTACCCTACCCCCATTTCCCACCCACCACCACCTCACCTCAACTTATAACCTAATAACTCCTCCCACTACCCCTTCCAAACAATAATACACACATGCTCACTCTCCAACCATATTCATCTCCATTCACTTCCACTCCTCATCTTTCATACTACTCTTTTAATCTTTACCAGTTTTTATTACAATTCCTGAAACTCATCCTTACAGCTCACTTATAACATACTCAGCTGTATACTAACCTCTAAGAATCCCCTTTTATATTATTTCACATCTACTTTAATGTAAGCTACATCTCCAAGTCATTTTATTATACTTCTTTATACACTCTCTCAACATGTTACTCATCCAGCAAGCACTGCTCCTACCCTAAATGTATTGACACACACACACTATATCCTACCCCAATTACCTTCTCAACAACCCAAGGCCACCCAGCTATCCCAATTCTCTCTTTCTTACCTCCACTACCATTTTCCTTATCATATTCCAAAACTATACCCTGTCACCTTCATAAATCATATAAAAACATGTAACACAGCAGATAAATCAATGCTAAAATATAAACTAATGTGCTACTGTCTCAAAACCCAGAAACACACAAAAACTAACATGCTATCAACTTGAACGCATAAGTGAAGCTAAGTAACTTTTATCTGCACTTTTTAAAGTAATTTGTTTGTGTTGCATTGAGGAATATCTAGCTGGAAGCTGTGACTCTGTTTTTCAGTAGTGCATGTGGTATTTTCAGTTAAGGCTTGTTAAAAACCTGCATAGCCAGTGATAGGTGGGAGTAGTAGTTTCCTTCACTGTTATTCAGTTTCTGTCTTATACAAGTGGTACAGTGAATTATCTTCTGTTTAAACTGTGAGCTTTGGCTGGTTAAGACCTGCATGCTATCAACTTGAATGCATAAGTGAAGCTAAGTAACTTTTATCTGCACTTTTTAAAGTAATTTGTTTGTGTTGCATTGAGGAATATCTAGCTGGAAGCAGTGACCCTCCCTGTTTTTGTGTTGGTGTTAATCTTGGTAGCTTTGAAACTGCCCGCCCCTCTTGTAAATTTGCACTTGGATACTCCTCCTGGGCCCATTTCATTTGCTCACTCAAAAAAAAAAAAAATATATATATATATATATATATATATATATATATATATATATATATATCTGGTTTTACTGTATTTGTGTTTCTTCCTACTTTATTTTGCTTTTGCGTCCTCTTAAAAGAACTCACTTGTATTTATTCCTGCTTAGTGTAACTCACTCTAAGCCTTTTAGTTTAAGCACTTGGGCTTCAGACCAGTTGTTTTACATTAAGGTTTGTGCTCTGCACAGGTAGCTTACATCCTTCTAAGTTGGGAACTGCTGATTGAGGGCTCAGTGTTTGTTATTCTAAAAGTGTATTAATTCTGGTTTAAGCACTTGGGCTTCAGGCCAGTTATTTTACATTAAGAGGGTTCGTGGTCTGCACTCTTGTAGGAGGAGAGGCTGGACTCTGCCCTTCTAAGCTGGGAATTTCTGGTTAAAGGCTTATAGTGCCTGCATATTTGAACTGCTTCTTACTAAATTGGTACACCTTGTTTGCTGTAGCATAGACTAGATCCAGGCCTGCTGAATCTAGCTTTGTTTGTATAACTTGAGCACTAATCCAGGCATTCTTTAAAGTATTCAATTGTATTTATTACTGCTTGGTAGTAACTTGATTAAAGTGTAGCTATCATTCTAAGTCTTTTGAATTAAGCACTTGGGCTCAGACCAGTTGTTTTACATTAGGAAGGTTTGTGGCCAGCACTGTGGTGGCAGGACAGGTAGCTTACATCCTTCTAAGTTGGGAGCTGCTGATTGAGGGCTCAGTGTCTGTTATTCTAAAAGTGTATTAGTTCTGGTTTAAGCACTTGGGCTTCAGGCCAGTTATTTTACATTAAGAAGGTTCGTGGTCTGCACTCTTGTGGGAAGAGAGGCTGGACTCTGCCCTTCTGAGCTGAGAATTTCTGGTTAAAGGCTTATAGTGCCTGCATATCTGAACTGTTTCTTACTGAAATTGGTACACCTTGTTTGCTGTAGCATAAACTAGATTCAGGCCTGCTGAATCTAGCTTTGTTTGTATGCTTGTTTGCTTGTTATTTCCCTGAAACGCTAATTCCACCTAAAACGCGGCTTTTCAGCGCTTCTGTGGATCCCTAGTGACATCTGCATTGCTTACTGTACTTATTTCCTTGTTTCACTTGAAAGAAAGTTACTGTTTGTCATTTTTGCTTTTAAGTTACCTGTAACACATTGCATTTAAGTTACCTGGCACTTGCTCACTAAAGCAATTATATAAGTCAGCACTAAAAAATTAAAAGCACTACACCCTCACAAACTCCCCTTGAGTACCTTGTTCCCCATTGGCCCTTTTTTTCAATTATAAAGGAATTCCCAATACTATTCTAGCATGTCCAAAGGTCAGTTGTCAATCTCCTCTCTGGTCCAGCTGGTGAATCTGGGAATCTTGAGGCAATGTTACAACTGCCTCATGTACACAGACAACCCTCTCCTCCTCCCAACAAATTCCAACACATGTGAGAGATGCAACCATATAGCCAAACTGGCGGCTAAGCTCTCTCAACTCAGTACTGGCGAAACCTGTCAGGAGGAGAAGGAAACCACACTCACTACAATTCCAGTCTCACACAGACCTTCCACGACAGCAAACCAAACACATAAACACACAAAAACATACTTGGAGGGTCTAAATAAAAATCTGCCTAAGCAGCAGAGACCTCCAAAGCAGACACCCAAGCAACTGCTACCCCAAAACAAAACACGTGCAACACATAGCTCACAAAGCCAGTGTGCCGAACAGTCACAGCCCTTAAGGCTAAACAACACACCTGATACACTTGTAATAGGTGACTCTATCGTCAGGCACACTGACATCCCGCTCACCAGGCTGAACAAGGAGAAGGTCACGGTGAGCTGCCTGTCGGGCGCTAGGATCTGCCACATAACACAAGCACTCAGGTCACTCCAAGGCAAGTACAAATATGACTCAGTCATTGTCCATGCTGGTGTGAATGACCTGAGACGTACCTCCCTGGACTACATGAAAAGAGACATAGAGGAGCTCTCTGAGCATGTGGCCCAGGCCGGTATGACCCTGACCTTGAGTAGCATCTTACCCTCACCAAGAATGATGCCACAATATGAAGACAAGATGATCAATTTCAACAATTGGCTTAAGTATTGGTGTCATTCAAAGGGGATCCAATGCCTGTCAGCCTGGGATGACATGCTCGACAAGCCACGATGCTTCGCTAGGGACAGCTTGCACCTGTCACCCCTGGGCTTTCAGATATTGGCAAAGGCTCTTGCTACCCCCATAGTGCCTTTTTTAGGCAAGGCTCAAAAGACAAACCCACCTCCATAGGTATCACAAGGGATGAGAAACTAAGAGTAATGCTACTCAATGCCAGAAGTCTAAACCTCAAGATGTATGCACTCGAAACTCTCCTTAGCATGGAGAACATCAATATCTGTGCAGTAACAGAAACCTGGTTCAAGGCTCCCGAGAGCACCCCAGCACTACCAGGTTATACCTCATACCATGCTTTTCGGCCCCAAAACTTGGACCAAACCAGAAAAGGAGGGGGAGTATCAATATTCGTCGAAGATACCCACACCTCCAGGTTAGTGGCACAGCACGAAGAATCAGAGACTATCCATGTGCAACTAACAGTGGGTAAAACTGCCTTCCAGTTTATAGCCTGCTACAGACCACCCTCCCAAACCCAGGAACCCCACTCGGCCTTCCTGAGAACACTGGAAAATATGAAGGTCTCTCCAAACACCATTATATTGGGCAACTTCAACTACCCAAACATAGACTGGGAGCATTACTCTAGCTCCAACACCATAGCTCAAAGGTTCCTAGAATTTATAAACTCAAATGCTATGGAACAACTTGTTACCACTCCCACAAGAGGGGAAAACATACTGGACCTGATCATCACCAACATGGGGACTCTATGCTCCAGACCAGAAGTGTATCCCTCACTGGTAAGATCAGACCATAAACTAATCTCACTGGATATTCACATCCCGACCCCACCCCCTGCCCAGAAAACCACAGTGAAAAACTTCTCTAAAGCAAATTTCACACTCCTCAAAACTGAGGTGGAATCCTTCAAAGCCCCCGGGCCTGTGGAAAATACGGCCCATACCACAGAATACTTTATAAATGCATTCTATGAACACCTTCAGGAATGCATGGATCATGCAATCCCAAATAAAACCAAGACCCAATCCTCCAAAGGCAGGCGTCCTGTCTGGTGGACCCCAGCCATAAACAAACTATACAATAGAAGGAGGAAGCTACTACATGATAGAGCAAAATCCCAAAAAGGGAAGGCATCTCTGATCAGTGTTAGCAAAAAACTACGGGCACTCATAAAATCGTCTAAGGCCAGCTTCGAGAGAAAAATTGCACAGGACACTAAGGATAATCACAAGGCTTTCTTTAGTTATGTTAGAAACCTGGGTGGGAATTCCCAGATATGCTCAGAATTAGTCCAAAATGACAAAAAATACACCGAACCCACAGACATTGCCAACATCCTAGCTGACAGGTTCAGCGCAAACTCCCCCCCCCACCAAAAGGGCAAATATCTATCCCAGCAGAGTGCTGCCCCCCTGACATCTCAGATGCTCAGGTAAGCAAAAAGCACAGCATTAATGGGACCAGACAGTGTCCCGGGCTGTGTCCTACATGAACTCCAAGAAGAGCTAAACCCAAACATAAAACTACTGTTCAATCTCAGCCTTACCACAGGATATGTACCCAAAGAGTGGCATACAGCAACAGTGGTCCCTCTCCACAAAGGTGGTGCCTCAACGGATCCTGGAAACTATCGCCCCATAAGCCTGACTAGCTTGGTCTGCAAAGCTATGGAAAGGATCATCATGGACCTCATAAAGAAAGATATTGGGGACCTACAGACACTTGATCCTACCCAGTTCAGCTTTGTTAAGGGCAGTTCCTGCCTCTTAAACCTAGTTGATTTCTTTGAAACAGTCACCAAGGCCATTGACGAGGGGAAGGTGGTCCACACAGCCTACCTGGACCTCGCAAAAGCCTTCGATACAATACCCCACTCTGGCATTATAGATAAGCTCACCAGCTTAAATATAAACCCCTATGTCACTAAATTGGTTGCAAACTGGCTCAAGGACAGAACCCACATGGTTAGAATTGCTGGAGCCATGTCAGACTCCAAACCAGTTACAAGTGGCATCCCACAAGGCTCAGTCCTGGGACCTCTCCTGTTCGGTATATATTTCTCGGAGGTACAGGCCAACACGGAAGGGCTGTGGCTGACCAAGTTCGCAGATGACTGCAAACTGGGCACTATAATCGACTCTCCAGCCGACACAAGCATCCTCCAAAAGGGCCTCATAGAAACAGACAACTGGTGCCAGAGCCATGGCCTCAAGCTAAATGCCAAAAAGTGTATAGTCATCCCCTTTGGCAAAAACAAAGTGCCCACAAATTACCACATAGGTGGTAATCCATTAAGTACGGAAGAAGTAATTAGGGACCTGGGGACCCAAGTTGATAGCAATCTCTCATTTGACAACCACGTGGCCAAAGTGGTTAGAAAAACATTTTATATAGCCCACCTAATCATGAAGGGATTCACATCTAGATCAGGGGAGGTCATTGTGCCCCTTTACTCATCCCTCATCAGGCCCATAATTGAGTACAATGCCCCTTTTGGGATGTACCTTACCAGACACCTGCAGCAACTGGAAAGACCCCAAAAGTACCTCACCAAGAGGATCAAAGGGCTCAAACAGATGCCATATGCTGCCCGGTTAAAGAAACTCCAGCTCTACTCAGTGGCATACCGCCTGCTCAGAGGCAGTCTGTGCCTGACACATAAAGCCATGTCCAACCCGGAATTAATGGACATGCTGCACCTCAGAAAATCCAAATCCCATCGAGCTACATGCTCGAGAGACTTGAACCTCAGCACTGAAATAAATAGGACATGTTGGAGGGACAGATTCATAACCCAGAGGCTCCCTTCACTCTGGAATAAAAGCCCAGTCCAGGTTAGGCAGAGTCCCTCATTGACTCTCTTCAAGAGGAATCTTGATGAGTGGATGGGGGATCGTAGGTTTACCCCGGGTATCACTTCTGTGTCACTGTTAGACAGAGGCACAGTATACTAACCTCGAAAAAGGGCATAGCAAAATTAATTTAAAATGGGTGGCGAAAGCCACACACACTCTGGCTAGGCTTATAAATGCCCTAGGGCAGACAGCCTAGTATGAACCTATGAACCGAAAACATATAGAAACTATGCTTAAACTTAGTGGCTGCATACATCCCAAATCTGATTCCACACTAATCAACATGTACCAACCACCCTCCACCTTTGATGCCACCACTAACTTCCTATACTTGGAGGATCAAACTTACTCCTCCTTAACATGAACCTCAGGAGTATAATAAATAAGACAACAGAATTTCATGAGTACCTGTCCTGTTACTCCTCAGTTAAAAGCATAGTTACTAAAACATGGTTGAAACCAGAAATAAAAGACATTAAAAACTTTTCCACAGATTACAATATTCACAGATTAGACAAAACAAAAAATGAGGAGGTTTAGCAATAACGTACAAAATCACTAAAAAACATTATTGAAATAAAACTTCATTCCAATAACAGTCCCACATTTAGCAATGCTGAAACCATCCATATTTAACTTGTAGTCAACCCCATGGTTAACGGAAGAAACTGAGTAGCTACTTAAACATAAAGACAAAGCAAGGAAACAGTGCTACATCAATAAAATGCAGAACACCTACCAATACCTTAGACATCTCAGAAACCTAGTCAAAAAACAAATCAAATATTATAAATAGTCCCATTACATTAAACTCCAAGAAAAACAGCATAAGAATCCCAAACTATTCTGGTCATCTATCAAAAAAAAAAAAAAAAAAAAAGTTTTCCACCCAGGCCAAACGTCCACTCCAACCCCAGTACCACTAATAATGATGAAAGAATAACAATGAAATGTAATTCATATTTTACAAAATCTGTTCTGTTGCTAATCAAAGATAGTATACATAACCCAAAAAAAAAACCCCTCTACACTTAAGTAATGGTGGTTTTACATTTAAAACCGACTAAACCTCCACAATAAGAAAACTATTATACTAATTAAAACCCACTACCTTAGCAACCAATTACCTACCTGCTGAGTATTTAAAACTAGCAGATGATGTGGCCCTCCCCATCTCAATCTTTATCAAGAGATTCATAATAGAACTCAAGTACCCAGCATATGAAAAATATCTAACCTCATAACATTACACAAAGATGGTACCTCAACCAAAATCACAGACTACAGACCAATAGCAATCCTATCCCCCATATCCAAAATACTAGAACAAATGCATTTATACCTAACTCATGGATCATCTAAGAAGCAATAACATACTCACCAAAGTGCAGCATGGGTTCTATCCTGGGCATAGTACCATTGTTGCCCTTTTCAGTAAAAGCTGATATTGCTTGTTTAAACCACAGTTTATTTAGCTAAAGCAAGAGGTCAGGATGAACTGGTTCTCCAATGCAGACATACATGTCAATGCTTGTCTCTCCCCTCTCATTTTTCTGTCTTCTCTTCTTATGACAAAATGCATATAATTATATATGACCTAATGTATTGGACCCAGTGTTATGTTGCTGCAATAAATCCTTGTTTATCTTGTTTATTTCATAATTATCAGCTTTATTTATCCTCACTTTGTATATAATGCTGCTAATTGTTAACTGAGCAGTCTGTTGAGGAACTTAGTATGTAATGCTGCTAAATGTTACCTGAGAATTTTGTATACTGTATATGTACTACTTTTGTTATTTCTTGTGGAGTTTCTCTGCCCAGGCCTCTGTCAAAAATATAAATAAATGTGGTGAGTGCACTATATGAGGTCAGGGGCCACAAACAGGAAAAGTGGATATTGTCTGCACCCAAGTGGTTATAAATGATATCCTTTCAAAGCCTCAGAAAGAAGCCCAAGAGGCCTTTTTATGGAGCAAAGACAAATTTTCTGAAATACCTGGAATGACACTCCATGGAGCAAAGACAAATTTTCCTGAAATACCTGGAATGACCACTTTTATGCCGCGGTGGTACGGCGGTAGTGTTGTTACCTCACAGCAAGAGGTTCTCCCGTTCGATTCTTGGCTTGGCTTGGGAGTGCCTTCTGTGTGGAGTCTGCATGTCCTCCCCATGGTTGGGTAGTGTTCGAAAGACATGCGTGTGTAAATGGGCATGCCTTCGTTGAATGTTGGGAGTCGAGCTGGCACCTCGGCGTTTCATAAAAATCTACTGCCAATCATTAGCGGACCAGAGTTCCGCTGTGACGACCCTTTACCAGGAAAAAGCCGAAAGACAAACAACAACAACCTGGAATGACCACTTTCATTATACAATTTCAGTGGGAATGTTAACTTAAGACATTACAGAGTACCAGAAACACAGAAGCAAGCAGTCTGAGAGGAGATAAGAAAACGTTTACACAGAACACTGGTAGCAATGATGGGTGCAGAATTATTGGGCTTGCTGTGACCCCCCTCACCCTCCTTGTGAACTGGTGTCACTATTTCGTGTCATTTTCTTCCTTGCGGAGCTGATTTCCGTTGGTATCAAATGTTGTTGTCATGTTACGACTCATTCTCAAAAACAGAGTATTCTCATATTTACTAAGTAAGTAATGCTGTCCTTTCCAGTTAAGAAACAATGTGACCAAGTATTGTATTTTGGTGCTAAAGTCATCAGCAGTAGGTTGTTATGAGTGCTTTCTGTATATTGTGATGGAAAAAGTCCTTCCATAAATTAGTACTGTAGCTTTTTATTGCCAGACCATTTTCAGCTTCTGTGAGTACCCACCATGCAGTTTTGAGACATTGAAGTTTATTTATATAGTGGGAGGGGATAAAATTAAGCTTTCAGTGAGATTTGCTTTGGCCACTTATAAGCACCCAGCTGGACAGCTCTGTAATAGTGTTTCAGCTAAATGGTCCCTTTGACAGTCCAGCAACTTCTTGCCTTTTTGTGGGAAATTATTACTATTTATTAATTGCTTTATCATTTTTGCATATGAGTAAAGGCATTGTTTCAGAGATTTCCTGCTCTGTAGGTTCTCGGTGCTGCATTAGAATATAAAGCTCTACCTTTAGGCCACCTATGTTGTTCTGCAGAAGGGTGCTGCTCTCTAAATTGTTAATAATGAGATCTACCTTAGCATCCATCTTAACAATTACAGTTCTTTACAAGTAACCAATTGAATCTCAATAATTGTTAAGCTGAGGTTGTGGGGGCTAACTTTTTAATTACTGATATAAACAGAATTTGTTCATTCAGACTACTATTCATACAAGCTTCGCAATGTCCTCCCAACCCATGGCAGATTCATTGTGCTCAAACTAACTGTATTCACACTATAATAAAATAAAGAAATATGCAGAGCCAAAGAGAAATGATACTACTGCAGTTTAATTTTCTAACCAACCGTTACAGTAGGTGCTCTTACCCAGCTGTGAGTGTATACATATATAGGCATGTACATGATGTGATGAAATATGCCTCAACTCCTTTGAATAATTCCTGTTTGCCACTAATACTTCAGAACTGAGTTATATTTCTGTATGCTTTAAATACTGTTAGTATGCCAGCTTTCATAAAATCAACCTGAATGAAATGCAGCATTAGAAAAAAAGCTTTTAGTATAGTATAAATCAATTTTATGCCTATTCTAATGTGACAAAAAATAATTGTGCTGATTTGTTATAATGCAACAAACCCAGTAAAAACATAGCTTGCATGGCCATTTTATAAAGAAAAATTATTTTTGATTTCTGACAGAATGAAACAATTTAGATAATACTGATAGGTACTTTTTTGTATAGCAGCACTGACAAGGTCAGTAACACTTGCATTTTATGGCAACATGATTATATAGCAAATGGTCTAAATATTTAATTAGCGCATTGATCAAAACACTTTGATCATTCACTACATCACTAACACACAATATATATTTCATTTTCTGATGTACTATACAATCCAAAAAACAAGCACACATTCGTCTCAGATTTGTCTGAATAGTGGTAGTGTTGTAGAAAATACTTTTTTTTAAATGTAATGCATTTTAAGGTTAGAGGCAGGGTTAGAACCCATTACTAAGGTTCCAGGGTTCTTCTGTCTCGGTAATGCCTGCTAACCCTAACTCTAACCCTGCTACTGCTCCCTCCCCCCAATCCTAACATGCAGCTTATATTAAAAACATCCTTTCCATAACAATACCACAATACAAGAGCGCTCAGACATTCACCACACACATACAGACACTACACCTATACGCTAGCAATGACCTTCACACACACACGAAATCTATCCCCCACAACCTCAGCTTAGCAATTATTGAGATTCACTTGGTTATTTGTAAAGAACTGTAATTGTTGACCTTTAACCTTGAACCTTTACCCTAACCCTAAAACACAGAAATTTGCACACAGACTCCCAGAACCACCCCTCACCTTTGTCAATCACCCACTCTAAACCAAAAGCAGTAAACCTGAGTCACACAAATGAGATTTGACCAGTCTAACTGTAACTGGCATCATAGATTTGACTGATTATTTATTTATTGATCGACTGATTTACTTTTTTCTTTTTTGCGATTTCTCCAGGTTGCACCATTACATGCGCACAGACTAGACCACAACAGACTGATTTTTATTAAAGAAATGCTGAAGTTTTACTAAGTATATAAAAGAAAACCTTATGTTTTTGGATCCTGCCTTAAACTACAATTTTGGCATGTACTAAGACAGAGATTTCCCACAGACCCATCATTATGGCACAAATTTCCCAGCAAAGAAAATTTAAAGGAATTGTCTGTAGTAAATCTCGTGTTATTTTCACTATGTATTTTTGAAAGCATAAATCATTCAGGATTTGAAGAATTCTCTGCAAGAAGCCAAACATGGTTTCTTTTAATCTATAATTAAGGCTTTTGTGGTTTGCTATATTGTTCCATCTGTAAAGCTAGTTTGATGTATTATCATGGGTTGTAATACTCAAACACTTTAAATCATATTTTCACAACTTGCCAGAATTAAGTTTTTCCTTTAGACAGACTTTTGTTACAGCAATAGGTATTGTGTTTTTACTGACATCTGACAATGTTTGCGTAGCACTGCAGTCTTTTCTTTCTAATGATGAAATTGGGAATGCTACAAACCACAAATATGAAAAGTCGTGCTCCATGGAGTGCATTACTGATATTGTTAAACCTTCTGCTCTTGACGATACAGCTACATTAGCATAGGTAAAATGCTGCATATAACAACAGCAGTTCATATCATGTCATAACGGGTCTATATTAACAAGATCGAAACTTCAAGTTATCGAATACCTAAAGCTCAATCTGTAAATATTGAAAGCTAAAAGCCGCGAACGGCCACTTCCACACAGGGAAAGAATTCGCTTAGCCCTATAAAAAAAAAAAAAACAAGAAACAAAAAAAAACTTTTAAACCCAAATCAAGTGGGGGGCTTCACCCACCACACCCCCCAATGTGGGGGACTGTGCCCCCATACACCCCCAACTAAATATACCAACTCCGAGATCGCTCTACATTGGACAAAAGGGCAAATTCCGAATAACGTCCAAGCAAATGTTTTCCCCTGACAAAAAATTTGCAGAAGTGGCCGTTCATAGTTTTCACCTTTCAGTATTTACAGGTCGAGCTTTAGGTATTTGACAACCTGAAGTTTTGATCTTGTAATATAGATCTGTCTTAACTTCAGTTGTTGGAAAAAGCCCATTTCTGGCTTTCTTCTAAGTTGTGAGATTGGCAGTTCTATATCAAACTAGGGACTTGAAAGGGTTGACCACGAGATCCTGACGAATATGTTTCTTTTGTCAGACCCTTCTGATATTTAGTGCTTGATTTATTTTTGGTTTGTTTTGCTGATCTCTAGCTCTGGTAGTGCTTCTGTAGGCATAGCCGGCCTTAGGCATAGGCCAACTAGGCGGCCGCCGGTCTAGCAGGGGCACTTTTCCAGTATTTATCTGGTGTATGTAGACCAGGATGGGGACAGCAGGTAGTGTTGTGAGGGGCGCTGTGGAGCCCTTTTGCCTAGGGCACCAGTTGACCTTGGGCCGCTCCTGTCTGTAGGTGTAAATTAAGTGCTTTGATGTGTGGTACTGAATATGCTTTCTAGTCCTGTATTCACATCTTGCTATAAATGGTCACATTAGAATGGCAGATCACTAAGCATGATCACTACAGATTGGCACAAACTTCTTCATGATTTCTGCAATTATATTTACATCCACTCAGAGATTTATTGTGGGATTTTCTGCATACATGCATAAGGGGTGGTGAAAATTTAGAAAATATCACATCAGGTGTTCTGAAGGACATGGATAGCTAAGTGGCTATAAAAAGGAAGGGAAAGTTTTGTGATTCTGAATGCAGGTGACCTGAGCAAGACATTCTCAAGTAAAAGATCACAGAGGGCCCAAGAGATGGGTCACCTGGAAACTAAAAATACGCTGCCGCCAAGGCGAGGCTAAGGGTAAGGTATAAACAAACATTGTCTAGGATGGTTAGAATGAGAAGAAAAAGCAATCTTCAGATTTATTGAGGAAAAGAGGGTGAGCAGTGCAATCTCAGGAATGAGATGGTGATGGCAGATGCAGCACAGAAAAAGAGGATACAGAAAGAGAATCCTTCATAATATGCAGACCTGCAGCACATTGCATGAAGGGACAGCTGATAGTTGTTTGTCTGCTGACTTTGGGGAACTAGTCACAGACTGCATGACCTTATGTGCAATAATCTGTTCCTGAAGGTGTTATTAGGCATTAGTGTATGATGAACATAGGAAACGTGGGAAGATATTGGTGGAATCCTTGTCAAATTATTCAGGAATCTCCAATAACTTCATATGATTGCCAGAGTCTGGAGGCAGAAAAGGATGACTTCATTATATAAATGGGAATGGGTTAGGAATGTGGGTTAGGAATGTAGGTCAGAAAGTCTTCTGTCTACTGTACGTATATGTGGGAAAAATAAAACAATGTTACACTTACTAATCACCACAAAGGAATGATTTGATACATTAGATAACACATCTACCTCGCAGAGGGGCAATTTTGTGAAAGAAAAATATGGCAACTTCTTTAGTGGGCTGAGCAGACATTTAATCAGGAAGGGACAGGGAACATGTGTATCTAACAATCACAAAGGCTTCTGATTCACTTTATGGGGGGAACAGGGTTGCGCAGTTGTTAATGTCTGCACCTCACAGACAATATACAGGGTTTGATTTTGACCACTAGTTATTGACTACGCCTGTAATAGTTTACAGACCAATTAACCTATCTGCCTGTGAGGCAGCTCTAAGTACGTTACACATCTCAAAGCTATAACGTGGTTCATTCTCTTACATTTTCTCTGTAGCTATTAGTACATCTAATAGCTAAACCTCTATAAACATAATAATTATGACCTGGTCTCCTTTATCATAACAAACTTGATATTATGTTCTTTACATGGATGTCAGAATTATCTTGAGTTTCACTTCACTCTGCTCTAGAGGTAAATTTCAGACTCTGATCATATGCAAGTTGTTATAATTTCAAGACATGGGTGTCAAAAAATTTACCTTGACAATGGAGTGACAGAAAATTCATTAGGTGAATACACTAACAAAAACATAAAACAACTTAGTTATGGTCAGAGAGACCATCAGAATTCTTTGTAGTTCATGGAGATTTAGCTACTCTAAAGCAGTACAAGAATCAGAAAAATGTAGGATCGTGAATTGTTGTATAGGTATGAATAAAATAAAATGTGCCTTCCACACATTTAGACCAGCTACTACACATGCAGGGACTAAAGGTGGAGGTGTCTCAGTTTACACAAAAAATAAATATACCTCAAGGTTGGTCAAACAGGACAATGCACTGGAGCTGCTCCATGTTCATATTGGGTTTATGTTCAGTCATTGAATAGCATGTTTCATCAAACATCCTGTTCATCGAGCAGTTCAAGTAAGACTGCATTATGGTAGGGATCAGGAAATTTGCTCATTCTCCACTGTAGTGTGACCTCGTAGTTAGTGAGGGAAGGGCACAGCCCTCCACATGAGGAGTTTCACTGAATGGCATTTTCAATGTAATGCCGTTCTGCGATTTTTCTGTTTAATCACTGAACATAGACCCGCTCAAATATAGGTCCTCCTCTATGACCCTGGAAACCCATAAAATGTATTTAAACTTATTGGAAGCACTCACCATCCAATCCAATACCGTATTTATGGGTGACTTTGATTACCCCACTATTAACTGGGAATCTCATAGGTTCATAGCTGTTTACTAGGCTAATGACCACAAGGGTCTATTTAAGCCTAGACATGCATCCCAAATCTCTGACAAGTTCTGATAACCCTTGATAAGTGTAAGCATGGGCCTAGGAGATTAACCAGTTAGTTTACCTGTGTCCATTACATACATAGGTGCCAAACCAGGGATGAATTTCTGGTTTCCCATCCAGTTGTCCAAGTTGCATTTGAATTGGGTTAGGGAGGAACTCTGCTGAAGCACCTACCAAGGGGAGAACACGCTGAGAGAAGAAAAGGAGCCACTTTTGTGATTTTAAGTATTTTCTTCTGATTTTTTGTTAAGTTTTACTGCTTTGCCTCCTACTTTTCGGCATTTTCCAGCTTGCTAAAGTTTATATCTGTAACAGTAACAGTACTTGGAACACATCTAGAGCCTGTTTACTGCATTTCCTGTGTTGCACTTAATTTAAAATAGTTTTTTTTCTCTAAAAACTGCATTTTACCTGATTTTGGCCTAGCACTCAAGTGTGGGGTCATTGATTGCACTGTTGTGATTATTTTGCTGCTTGTGTATCTCTGCTACCTTTAAACTACAACAAAAAGAAAAAAAATCTTGCTTTTTTCCCACTTTCTGAAAGTTAAGAAAGTTCAGTTACAGATTTCCTGTTCTGAACTGTTTGGAAGTTTCTAGAAGGCCAGTGCTTGCTTGGGCTAAAGGGAAGTCTCTGTGTTCACCAGTGGGAGCGGTTAACACTGAACAGCCTGCCTGTCCCTGGAGGAGTGGTTACTACCTAGAAGCTGTAGTTTTATTGGCCATTTTGGGTCAATTCCAAACTCCTTGATCTCTCTCTCTCTTAAAACCCTACAATTTAAACAGGTTTAAACTATTCCAAGCTCCACAAAGTCTGCTCTTCACTTTTTCCCTTAGAACTGTTCAAACTCTCAAAGTAATCACTCTATTCTCTTTCTAAATCCCTGCACTTGTTCAGCTCTTATAAGGAAACACTAACTAACTAAAGCACTACACCCTCCTTGACTTCTCATAAGTATTAGGCTCCTGATTGGTCCTTCCTGATCAAGTGAAAAATCAGTTCCCTTCCCTAATCTGATCAGTAAAATACCAGTTCCCTATGCTAATCTGGTATGTCCAAGGGTCAGTTTCAAGGTTAGTCTCCAGTCCAGCTGGAGAATCTGGGAATTTTGAGGCAATGTTACAATTGCCTTATGTACACAGACAACCCTCTCCTCCTTCCAACAAACTCTAATACATGTGAGAGATGCAGTTACACAGCCAAACTGGAGGCAGAGCTCTCTCAACCCAAGACTGGCACAGTCAGTCAGGAGGAAAAGGTAACCACCCACACCACAAATCCAGTCTCACACAGACCTATTGCATCTGCATACCCAACACATAAACACACAAAAACATACTCGGAGGCTCTAAATAAAAATCTGCCTAAACAGCAAAGACCTCCTAAGCAGATATCCAAGCAACAGCCACCCCTCAACAATACCCACGAATCGCATATCTCACAAAATCAGTGTGCCTCACAGTCACAGCCCTTACGGCCAAACAACACACCAAATACACTTGTTATATAGGGGACTCTATTGTCTGGCACACTGATGCCCCACTCACCAGACTAAACAAGGAGAAGGTCACTGTAAGCTGCCTGTCGGGTGCCAGGATCTGCCACATAATGCAAGCACTCAGGTCACTCCAAAGCAAGTACAAGTATGACTCCATCATTGTCCATGCTGGTGTGAATGACCTGAGACGTACCTCCCTGGACTACATGAAAAGAGACATGGAGGAGCTCTCTGACCATGTAGCACAGGCTGGCATGACCATGACCTTGAGTAGCATTTTGCCCTCACCAAGAATGATGCCACAGTATAAAGACAAAATGATCAGTTTCAACAATTGGCTAAAGTACTGGTGTCATTCAAAGGGGATCCAGTGTCTGTCAGCCTGAGATGACATACTCGACAAGCCACGTTGCTTCGCTAGGGACGGCTTGCACCTGTCACCCTTAGGCTTTTGTTTACTGGCCAAGGCTCTTGCCACCCCCATAGTGCCTTTTTTAGGCAAGGCTCAAAGGACAAACCCACCTCCATAGACAGCCCAAGGATAAAAAAACTAAAGGTAATGCTACTCAATGCCAGAAGTCTAAACCTCAAGATGCACGCATTCAACGCTCTCCTCAGTATGGAGAAAATCTATGTCTGTGCAGTAACAGAAACCTGGTTCAAGGCTCCTGAGAGCACCCCAGCACTACCAGGTTATAACTCATACCATGCGTTTCGGCCCCAAAACTCGGACCGAAGCACAAAAGGAGGGGTAGTATCTATATTCATCAACCTCCAGGTTAGTGGCACCGCACGAAGCATCGGAAACCATCCATGTGCAGCTAACAGCGGGCAAAACTGCTTTTCAGTTTGTAGCCTGCTACAGAACACCCTTCCTATTACAGGAACCCCACTTGGCATTCCTGAGAACACTGGAGAATATGAAGGTCTCTCCAAACACTATGTTATTGGGTGACTTCAACTACCCAAACACTGACTGGGAAAACTACTCAAGCCCAAACACCCTCGCCCAACGGTTCCTTGAATTTATAAACTCTAACGCAATGGAACAACTGGTCACCACTCCCACAAGAGGGAACAACATATTGGACCTGGTCATCACCAACATGGGGACTCTATGTTCCACACCAGAGGTAAACCCCTCATTGGTAAGATCAGACCATAAACAAATTTCCCTGGACATCCATATCCCGTCCCCACCCCCAGCCAAGGAAATCACTGTAAAGAATTTCTCAAAAGCCACCTTTGCACTTCTCATGACTGAGGTGGAATCCTTCAAAGCCCCTGGGCCAGAGGATAATACAGCCCAATCCACAGAATCCTTTACAAATGCATTCTATGAGCACCTGCAGGAATGCATGGATTGTGCTATCCCAAATAAAACCAAGACTCACTCCTCCAAAAACAGGAGACCAGTCTGGTGGACCCCGGCCATAAATAAGCTATACAACAGAAGGAGGAAGCTACTACATGACAGAGCAAAATCCCAAAAAGGGAAGGCATCTCTGATCAGTATTAGCAAGAAACTTCGATCCCTCATAAAATCATCAAAGGCCAGTTTCGAAAGAAAAATTGCCCTAGACACTAAAGATAATCACAAGGCCTTCTTTAGTTATGTCAGGAACATGGGCGGAAACTCCCAGATATGCTCTGAATTGTTGCATAACAGTACAAAATATACCGAACCTACAGACATAGCCAACATCCTGGCAGACAGATTCAACGCAAACTCCCCCCCCCCCTTCCCCACCAAAGGAGCAAATGCCTATCCCAACTGAAAGTAACCTCCCTGACATCACAGATGCACAGGTGAAAGCTGCCCTCTACAAAGCAAAAAACACAGCATCTATGGGACCGGACGGTGTCCCAGGCTGTGTCTTACACGAGCTCCAAGAAGAACTGAACCCTCACATTAAGTCACTGTTCAAACTTAGCCTTACTACAGGATATGTACCCAAAGAATGGCGCACAGCTACAGTGGTCCCACTCCACAAAGGTGGTGCCACAACGGACCCCGGAAACTCTCGCCCCATAAGCCTGACTAGTCTGGTCCATAAAGCTATGTAGCGTATTATCATGGAACTCATAAACAAAGCAGACACTGGACCCTACCCAATTTGGCTTTGTTAAGGGCAGATCTTGCCTCTTAAACCTAGTTGATTTCTTTGAAACAGTTACCAAAGCCATAAATGAGGGCAAGGTAGTCCACACAGCCTACCTGGACCTCGCAAAAGCCTTCGACACAATACCCCACTCAGGCATCATATATAAGCTTAACAGGTTAAATATCAACCCCTATATCACAAAATGGGTTGCAAACTGGCTCAGAGATAGAACCCACATGGTCATAATCGCAGGTGCCATGTCCGAATCCAAACCAGTTACAAGTGGTGTCCCACAGGGCTCAGTTCTGGGACCTCTCTTGTTCGGTATATGCTTCTCTGAGGTTCAGGCTAACACGGGGGGATTATGGCTGACAAAGTTTGCAGATGACTGCAAACTGAGGGCCATAATCAAATCTCCAGCTGACACCAGCATCCTCCAAAAGGGTCTCACAGAGACTGATGCTTGGTGCCAGAGCCACGGCCTCAAGCTAAATGCTAAAAAGTGCGTAGTCATCCCCTTTTGGAAAAACAAGGTGCCCACAAATTACCACATAGGTGGTAATCCATTAAGTACGGAAGAAGTAATTAGAGATTTGGGGACCAACGTAGATAGTAATCTCTCCTTTGATAATCACATTGCCAAAGTGGTTAGAAAGACCTTCTATATAGCCCACCTTATCACGAAAGGGTTTGCATCTAGATCAAGAGAGGTCATTGTGCCACTCTACTTGTCACTCATCAGGCCCATAATTGAATACAATGCTCCTTTTGGGATGTACCTTACCCGACACCTGCAGCAACTGGAGAGACCCCAAAAGTACCTCATCAAGAGGATCATGGGCTACAAACAGATGTCTTATGCAGCTCGATTAAAGAAACTCCAGCTCTACTCAGTTGCTTACTGCCTACTCAGAGGTGATCTATGCCTGACGTACAAAGCCATGTCAAACCCAGAATTAATGGATATGCTCCACCTCAAAAAATCCAAGTCACTTAGAGCTACACACTCCAGGGACCTTAACCTCAGCACAAAAATAAATAGGACATGTTGGAGGGACATATTCATTTACCAGAGGCTCCCCTCACTCTGGAATAGAATTCCAATTCATGTAAGACATAGTCCCTCGCTGACCCTCTTCAAGCGAAATCTGGACGCGTGGATGAGAAATTGCAAATTCACCCCTGGGATCTCTTCTGTGTCCCTGCTAGACAGAGGCACAGTAAACTAATCTTAAAAGGGTACCTTCTGTGACCTACTTTACAGAGGCACAGTAGGCTAATCTAATAGGGAGGCGGAAGCCAAACACACTCTGGCTAGGCTTATAAATGCCCTAGGGCAGATAGCCTAGTATCTACCTATGAACCTATGAACATGGATGGGGAGCCTGTTCCATAGACTGGGTAGTCTCTGGGATATATACCTCTCTCTCCAGCAGGTCCTATTTGTATCACAGGCAAAGTTTAAGTCTTTAGAATGGGTAATTCTGATGCTGTTTGTTTTGTAGATATGCAGGAGGTCCATCAGAGTGGGGTCTGACAATGCCCTGTATGCCAGGCATGAATCTCCCCTCAAAAGCCTGTACTAGACAGAATACAAGGATATGGCCTTGAGGCAGTCTGCATAGGACATTTTACTTACACCCTGTATTCTTTTAGTGAGGGACCTCTGTGGATGTTCCAATTGTTGGATATGCCTGGTTAGGTACATGCCAAAGGGGGCATTGTACTCAATGACAGGTCTAACGAATGCCATATACAGTGGAACAATGACTTCCTTGGACTTAGATGCCATACCTTTGTTTATAAGTTGCGCAACATAGAATGATTTCCTCACCACTGTAGAACACATGATGGTCAAAGGCTAGATTACTATCCATGTGTGTCCCCAAGTCCCTGACTAGTGGATCAACTAAAGGGGTGTGTTGTCAATATGATAGTTACCAGAGATGAATAACTTCCCAAAGGATACTATTATGCATTTCTTGGCATTTAGTTTTTGTCCATGGCTCTGACACCAGCTGTTTGTCTGTGACAGCCCCTCCTGGAGAATATTTGTGCCAGTGTGAGATTCAGTGGCAGCTCCTAATTTGCAATCATCTGCAAATTTATTCAGCCAGAGACCACTGACATTGGCCTTGACATCTGAGAAGTAAATGCCAAAAAGGAGCATCCAAGGATTGATCCCTGAGGGACTCCACTTGTGACTGGCCTCTTTGTAGAGGTGGATTCCCTAGTTCTAACTTCCTTTTTCCTGTCTGTGAGCCAGTTGGCTATCCACCATGTGACATATGTGTTTGTACCTAACCTTTTGAGTTTGTCAACAATGCCTGAGTGGGGTATTGTTTCAAATGCCTTGACCAGGTCAAGGTAGGCAGTGTGAACGATTCTGCTCTCATCCATTGCTTTGGTGACCTTCTCAAAAAAGTCCACCAGGTTGAGTAGGCAGGATCTGCCCTTGAGGAAACCAAACTGGGTTTGGTCTAGTGTCTGGAGGTTTTCTATATCTATATTGATCATCTCTGTGATAATTCTTTCTATGGCTTTACTTATAAGACTAATGAGACTTCTGGGTCTGTAGTTTCCAGGGTCTGTAGATGGCCCACCTTTGTGCAGAGGGATGACTGTTGCCTTTCTCCATTCATGAGGCACAAAGCCTATTTGGAGGCTGCAGTTATATAGTAATTCCAGAGGCCCTCATAGGTCATGTTTCATGCTATTTAGAAGGCATCCTGGGATATTGTCTGAGCCCATTGATGCAGTGTTCTTGGTCTTGGAGAGAGCATTAAGGACCTGTTCCCTAGTGATGATATTTCCTGAAGGAAAGTTGGAGCTGAATTTATCAGCCAGTAGTTTTGCTATATGTTCTGGCTCAGTATAGGTGGCTCCATTTACAATGAGCTCTGCACACAAATGTGTATTGCCATTGAGGTTACAGACATAGCTAAAGAATGTCTTGTGGTTGTCCTTGCTCTGGGAGGCCAAACTTACCTCAAATTTGGCTTTGATAGAGTTTATTTGTCCTCTGAGATGTTTGTTTAGTTTGAGAGTGTGTTTATTCTTTTGGGTGCTGCAACTCCTAATTTTTGCCATGATTTTCTTCCTTCTGTTATACAGTCTATTGATTTTGTGATTCCACCACAAATGTACAATCACAGAGATTCCTGTATTTTGTAAACAGAAACCCCTGAACCAGATTGTCAACAAACCAACCAAAGGTGCAAACATACTGGATCTAGTCCTCACTAATATGGGATAGTGGTTCACAAGTCCTTTTGCAATATCATACCTAGTAAGATCAGACCAGAAAATGGTCTCCTTTGAATTAAAAAAAAAACCTGGACCCCCAGCTAAATCTGGAATGTTCAGAAACTACAGAACCAACTGATATTAGCAACATCCTGGCAGATAGGGGGGTAAACCCCCCTCTCACCCCCTAAAGGGCCCATAGCTATACAGGAAGAATGCAGAGTCCCTGTAATCATAACTATGCAGATAAAAGCTGCACTCTCTAAAACGAAAAACACAGCATCCAGGGGACCGGGCAACAAACCAGGCTGCGTTTTACACGAACTTCAGAACAAACTGGCTCCCCACCTAAGCGCCATGCTCAATCATAGTCTCACATCAGGCTTTCTGCCCACTGAATGGCACACAGTAACAGTTATCCCACTCCACAAAGGGGGAGCCACCACTGATCCTGGAAACTATCGCCCTATTAGCCTGACGAGCCTGGTCTGCAAGGCCATGGAACGTATCATCATGGAACTTGTAAACAAGGACATTGGTAACCTCAAAACTGTGGACCCCACCCAGTTTGGGTTTGTGAAAGGCAGATCATGCCTTCTGAACCTGATCAACTACTTTGAGGCAGTCACCAAAGCTGTAGATGAGGGTAAGGTGGTCCACACAGCCTATCTTGACCTCGCCAAGGCTTTCAACACCATCCCCCATTCTGAAATTATAGCTAAACTCACTAAACTAGGTATAAATCTCTACATCACAAGATGGGTTTCTAACTGGCTCAATGACAGAACCCACACTGTCAGAGTTGCAGACTCCAAATCTGACTTCAAACCAGTGACAAGTGGAGTACCACAGGGTTCAGTCCTGGGACTTCTCCTGTTTGCTATCTACTTCTCTGAAGTACAGGCTAACACAGAAGGCCTCTGGCTAATGAAGTTCACAGATGGCTGCAAACTAGGAGCCATAATAGAGTCCCCAAATGATGTGGACATCCTGCAGAAGGGCCTCACTGAGACAGATGCCTGGTGTCATAGCCATGGCCTCAAGCTCAATGCCAAAAAGTGAATTGTCATCCACTTTGGTAAAAACTCTGCGCCCATGAGCTACCACATAAATGGCAGTCTACTTAATGCCGAATGTGTGATAAGAGACCTTGGAACCGAGGTGGGCAGTAGTCTCTCCTTTGATCATATCGCCACAGTAGTCAGGAAATCTTATGTGGCACACATCATCACAAAAGGGTTCTCACCCAGGAAAAAAAGAGGTCATTGTTCCCCTCTACTTGGCACTCATTAGACCCATTATAGAGTACAACACCCCTTTTGGAATGTACCCCACAAGACGTCTACAGCAGCTGGAAAGACCACAGAAGTACCTCACAAAGAGGATTACTGGCCTCAAACAGATGCCCTACACTGACCGCCTCAAAAAACTACAGCTTTACTCTGTAGCATATCACCTACTCCGAGGTGATCTCTGCCTAACATATAAAGCTATGTTAAACCCAGAGCTGTTGGACATGTACACCTTAAGAAATCCCAATCCCTCTGAGCTACACACTCAAGGGACCTAAACCTTGTCACCACAATAAACGGGACATGCTGGAGGGATAGATTCCTGTCCCAGAGACTTCCTTTACTCTGGAACAAGCTACCCATCTATGTCAAGCAAAGTTCCTCATTAGCACTCTTCAAGAAAAATCTTGAGTGGATGGGAAATAGGAAATACACACCGGGGATCACATTTGTGACTCTGCTCGACAGGGACACAGGAAATTAACTTTCTTGGGTGGTGTAAGCCAGGGAACCTTGTTGGCTAGGCTTATTTAGGCTCTTGGGTCCATAGCCTAGTACCTACCTATGAACTTCTGCTATTAAGTGATAAACTGGCAAAATTTCAAGCCCCCATAAACCTTGAGAACACTGCTGCATATGCAGAACTGTTCACAGAAACCTTGTACAAGCATATTAATAGCTGCAAAGAGGCAGCTGTATTCACCAATAATCAGAATTAACTCAAAAAAACAAGCCACCCTGGTGGAATCACAAAATTATTAGGCTGTATAACAGAAGGAAGAAAATCATGGCAACAATTAGGAGGTGCTGCACCCAGCAGGATAAAATTGCTCTCATCAAACTAAACAGAAAAAGTCCACCAAAGCCAAATTTGAGGTAAATGTTGCCACCCAGGCCAAGGACTACCAGAAGGCATTCTTTAGCTATGCCGACAACCTCAAAGGCAATGCACAATTGTGTGCAGAGCTCATTGTAAATGGAGCCACCTATATTGAGCAAGAAGATGTAGCAAACCTACTGGCTGATAAATTCATCTGCAATGCTACCCATCTCGCCCACTCGACCTTCCCTCAGGAAATACCATTAAATATTACTCCCATTCTATCACTAGGGAACAGGTCCTTAATGCTCTCTCTAAGACCAAGAACACTGAATCATTAGAGAAATATTTCAAAAGTAGTGTGAAGTAACTAGAAGTACACGTAAGTAAACTGTTACATCAATAAATATCTGTCTGCCTGTCTGTCAAGTATGCTATCTGCCCTTATATAGTTTCTAAGCCTTTTTGACATAATGTGATGAACCGTATATTAGGAGGTGACTGAACAAGGACAGTGGGATATTTTAATTTCATCTTCTTTATTTTTCAGCTGCTGCCATTAGGGGTCGCCACATCGGATCATCGGTTTCCACTTCTTCCTGTCCTCTGCATATCGCTCTGTCACACCAACCACCTGCATGTCGTCTCTCATCACATCCATAAACCTTATCTCAGGCCTTCCTCTTTTCATCTTACCTGGCAGCTCCATCCTTAGCATCCTTCTTCCAACATACCCAGCCTCTCTCCTCAGCACATGTCCAAACCAATCCAATCTCACCTCTCTAGCTTTATTTCCAAACCATCCTAACTGAGCTGACCCTGCAATATAGCCATTTCTAATCCTGTCCATCCTCATCACACCCAGTGCTAATCTTAACATCTTTAACTCTGCCACCTTCAGCTCTGATTCCTGTCTTTTCATCAGTGCCACTGCATCCACCCCATGTAACATAGCTGGTTTCACTACCATCTTGTAGACCTTCCTTTTCACTCTTACTGTACCCATCTATCGCACATTACTCCTGAAACTCTTCTCCACCCACTCCACCTTGCACTCCACCCTGCCTGTACTCTCTTTTTCACCTCTCCTCCACACTCACCATTACTCTGAACTGTTGATCCTAAGTATTTAAATTCATTCACCTTTGCCAACTCTACTCCCTGCATCAACACCATTCCTCTGTCCTCCCTCTCATTCACACACATATATTTTGTCTTGCTCCCGCTGACCTTCATTCCTCTCCTCCCTAGAGCATATTTTCACCTCTCCAGGGTCTCCTCAGCCAGTTCCCTACTCTCACTACAGATCACAATGTCATCCGCAAACATCATAATCCACAGGGACTCCTGTCTGATCTTGTCTGTCAACCTGTCCATCACTGTTGCAAGTAAGAAATGGCTCAAAGCTGATCCTTGATGTAATCCCACCTCCACTTTGAATGCATCTATCACTTCTACCGCAGACGTCTATTTTAATTTGATGATATTAAAACAGAAGTCATATTTCAGGTTTATTTCAGGAGACTGTACTGGCAAAAAATATTTAGTATAATATTGGGGACCTATAGAAAAGGGGAGTATTTAAGATGTTTTGATTTGTATGTCATTAAAACAAGGAGTTTAGTTGTACTTGTGACATTAGTCATTCAGATATGTTCATTAAATACTAGAGAGGAAACCTTAGTTACTTGGAGGACAATCGTCAGATATTCTATATCTGGGAAGTGTGTAGACATAGATGACTTTGAAGTGTGCACCTTCATTATTGAAGAGATTACAGTGGTTTGTGTAAAGAAGATGATTTAGTGATGTATATTTGGAAGAGACAGGAAGAAGGCAAGAGGAAATGAGATGTCCAAACAAGTGATGGATGGATTGTGTTAGAGAAGACCTGTGACAGTCAGGGGTGAGTGTCACCCAAGGTAGGAGAGTGACAATGAATTGAAAAAATTGACCGGAGTTCATGTGAAATCCAAACCAAAAATGAAATAACGAAAAGATGAAAAAGAAAAAAGTAGAAAAAAAATGGGAAAAGGGGGTTGTTGATGATGATGAACTTATTTCTGAAGTGAGTGTAGTTTAACCCATTCTTTAATTCTACTGGTAAGTTGTTCCAAACTGACTGGGATTATTTTTCAGAAATTTCTTTTTCCTAGTGCTAGCACAAATGTTTGACAGTCTAATGTTAGTAAATCATGTCAGTTAAAGCATAAACCATGCAATAATGCTTTTGTGGCGAATTTATGTATGAAGGTTGGCAGTACCTCTGATGGAGCTGTATGATGGTAAATGAAACTAATACAAGAGTGTCGTACCAACAGGAACAGATAACCAATTAGGTTTGGTTACGGTGGGGCAGAGATGTTCTGCTGGACAAGGTAGTTTGGGTGACGTGTTTTGCAAAGCATTTAAGACTATGATTGGTAAAACATATTCTAATCATAGTATAAGGCCATTAACTGCCAGTAAAGTTTTAACAAGAGGGAGGAGCATAGGGTGACATACAAGAGTGGAGGAAGATGCACACATGTGGATTATATCTTATGTAGAAGGGCCAGTCTGAAGGAGATTGGATACTGTAAAGTGGTGACCGGAGAAAGTGTAGATAAGCAGCATAGGATGGTGGTTTATAGGATGACGTTGGTGATCAAGAAGAGGAGGAGGAGATTGAGGGCAGCACCAAGGATCAAATGGTGGAAAATGAAAAAGGGTAATTGTGATGTGAAGTTCAGGGATGAGTTAAGACAGACACTGTGTGGCAGTGAAGAGTAACCAAATAGCTGGGTAACTACAGCAGAGCTAGTAAGACTAGAAAAGTGCTTGGTATGACATCTGGACAGAGGAAGGACAACAAGGAGACATGGTGGTGGAATGAGGAAGTACAGGAGAGTATACAGAGAAAGAGGTTGGCAAAGAAAAAGTGGGATTGTCAGAGATGAAGAAAGTAGACAGGAGTATAAGGAGATGAGGCGCATGGCAAAGAGAGAGGTGGTGAAGGCTAAGGATAAGGCATATGAAGAGTTGTATGAAAGGCTGGACACTAAGGAGGGAGAAAAGGACCTGTACCGATTGGCTAGACAGAGGGACCGAGCTAGGAAAGATGTGCAGCAGGTAAGGGTGATAACGGATAGTGAGGGAAACATACTCATAAGCAAGGAGAGTGTGTTGAGGAGATGGAAAGAGTACTTTGAGGGGTGGTTGAATGAAGAGAATGAGAGGGAGAGAAGGTTGGATGACGTAGGGATAGTGATTCATGAAGTACAATCAATTAGCAAGGAGGAAGTAAGGATAGCTATGAAGAGGATGAAGAATGGAAAGGCTGTTGGCCCAGATGACATACATGTGGAAGCATGGAGGTGTTTAGGTGAAATGGCAGCGGAGTTTTTAACCAGATTGTTTAATGAAATCTTGGAAAGTGAGAATGTCACAAAAATATGTATTAGTGTATGTATTAGTAATATGCTTAGTGCATTTAAGGCTTCAAAAGGGTTAACACATTTATTCTATTTCAAACTGCATAAAATCTGAACAAATTGCAGAAGCTTTCTAACCTTGTATTGTCATGAAATATGCACAGCTATAATCTTTGCTTATGCTTTGGAAATTTACAGGGAAGCAGATAATTTCTGCTTGTGTCAGGAAAATAATGAATAGATGTATCACTTGTATTAGACTTAGACAAGGAGTTCCGCTTATGCTGTGAGAAAATACACAGCTGCAGAAGCTATAGATAATCAGAACAAAGACTGCTTGAAAATATGAACTGCAATCAGCATTTGCTTGTGCCTAAGCTAGAAAAGTACCTTGAAATGTAACACATGTATTAGAACTACACAATAGAAGCTTGTAACTGGCTAGAGCCCACCAAGGCCAGGTTGTTTTTCTCAAAATGTTTTTCATAAATCCAGTCATGTCAGCAGAAAATCTGAGTAACATCTGCTGTAGAACAATATTGAAGGTTGTGTTTGATTACGTCAACCACAGAAGGCAATGTCTTGTAGAACAGTATAAGAATAGCATACTTCCTGTCAGTAGTTAGGCAAAATCCTGTATTTGCATGTTTTTGTCTCCTTGCAGCAAGTTATTAAATGTGCCTTATCTGAACCTTACATGTATTGGTCTTTGAAGTTTTTTCCTTTGACAGATTGGTCCTTTGGACCGGAAACCCTCACTTCGCCTCGGATCAGACAGGCCAGGTGGCTTGAAACCATACAGGGAAGAAACCACATCGGTTCTTCTTATTTGAAAAGCCCTCCGACTGAATTGTCATACAAAAGAGGCCAGCCACTTTCTGATCTGCGACTGAAGGACTGGTTTTTCACGAACCAGGTGATCAATCACGAAGGCTCAGGTAAGGTGAATCTACATTTTTTCTGTTTTTAGATCAGGGACAAGATTTGTATTGTTTTTGTCAAGACTGTATTTTTACAAGTCAGGGACAGAAAACATTACTGTCTTGTCATAGATCAGGGAAAATAGAGTAGGTAGGCAGTCATTCTGAAGAGACTATAACAAAATCCGTGGTACCACGTTAAAAATAAGGAGTTACATAACGATTAAAAAGGGTAGAACAAAATGGGTAATGATTGCACAAAAAGACCCCAAAATCCGCCGTTAACCGAAGACGCAAAATACATGCAGTCACAGCATGCTGATAATATTAAATACTATTCAAAATGGGTTAATGAGTATGAATTCGATGGTAAATTAGAAAAATCTTCACTTGTCAAACTTGTCAAACAGCTTAAATCTGATTCCAAAGGTCGGGTAAAAAAGCAGCGCCAATTAGGAATTCCTCAGGCACACAGATGGATTGAGGAGGTAAACCGTAGGGAACAAAAGAATAATAAATCAAAAGCAATGTTTTTAGATAAGGAGGACAATAACTTAGTAATAGCATCAGCCCCTCCGCCTCCTTTACCAGAATATGAAGCACGTGAACAGGTTAGTCCACTCCCACGATATCCTGCTGTCACTGAAAATAGAGACATTACGAAAGCAAAACCGTTTATTAGAGATCCCATCGAGTCCAGGTCTCGAATGCGGGCAGGTAACTCAAAAGGGGACACTGAATTATATCAAATGGGTTGGTAGGAATTCATGATCTATGAGTGAAGAAGAAATATGCCCACTTATAGAAGTACCTAATCCTCAGGCAGGGCAAGAAGGTCAGGACCCAACTATTCTAGTGTATAGTCCCTGGACTCCGGAAGATATCCGGAAAGCCACTGAGGGAATTCCCCATCCAAAAGTTAATTTCAGAAAGTTCTTAGAAGATTTACAGGGAATGAGGCTGAGTTATAATTTAAACGAAGAAGAGGTAGAAAAAGTTAAAAAATTGTTGGACCAGATTGGCACATGATTAGTGGCAACTGGAATCCCCGTGACGCTGCGCACAGACCCCTCCCACATAGCAGCACAGAACTAGACAACAGAGTAAAAGGTCTTACAGACTGAATCTCTGAGAAATGGAAGCCTAGGGCAGACTGGGCTTGCATTAATCAATGCATCCAACAAGAAGATGAAACCATTGACAGATATTATGCCAGACTGTTAGAATGTTTTAATAACCATTGTGGAATGTAGGTTCCTGAAGATCAGACACAAGATTCCCCATATGAGCAGCAGTTAAAGAATGCATTTTTGAAAGGCAGCATTGCACCCATAAGCAGTTTTATTGCAAAGCACATGGTAGATCATTGTACAAGCAGGTTACAGTCATTACTTGAATATGCTAGGCATGCTGAAAGGCATTTTAATAGCAAAATGAAAAAGAAAGCCCAAGTATTTTCTGTAGAAGATGGAGCAGAAGTCTATGTAGTACAGTCCAGGGAAAAAGGGCAAGAGAAATGCCCAGGGAAACAAAAATCTGATCAGCGATCAGAGGACTTTGAAGGGCGAAAGAAAAGGGGTAAATGTTTTAAATGTGGTAAAAAGTGACACTTGGCAAGGGATTGTTACACTCCTGGTAGAAGGGAGGGAGGTCAAATTATTGTGTGACTCAGGGGCATCACGGACCCTGATACATTGCTCCAAACTGCCAGCGAATTCAGAGTTACCTGATTACATACTAGTGAAAGCAGCTAATGGACAGCTGTATCAGGAGCCCCTCTCCCATAAAATCGCAATAACTGATCCTGTTTCAGGATTGACCCAGAAAAGCAAAATTGTTTCCGCAAAATGCCCAGTAAACCTCTTGGGCAGAGACCTTATGCAGCTATTTGGTATAGCAGTAGTTCCGACTATGCAGGGAATGGAAGCACAGCGACAAATTGATACCTTTGCAGTGCAATCGGAGGGTGAAATGTTCTATTGGTACATCCACGACTTGGTTACGACTGGTCCAGGGGCAGTGACTGAAGAGTTGATGAACGTAGCCATCAGCAAGTTCCCCTCCCTTGACATTGATAAACAACATTTGTTGCACTGTACTCTGTATTATTGTAACACACCAGGACCTGATAAGGAATATGAGCAAGAATTATTTAGAAATTGTGCAAACAGATTGATATTACGTAATCTGTACTGGGACATGGAAGGGAACAGTGTAGCCAGCTGTTCATTGCTCCAGGAGTTCTTTGCACTCTATAAATCTAATCGATTACCACATGTTAGCTTAACTAAGAACAAGAATGTAAAATGGGTAGACTTAGGAGAAAAAGTCAAGAAACTCTCAGGTGAACAGGAAAGTCAGATGTAGGACTTATTCGTACAGCGGGACCAGTTACTATCACGCCAAAGTCAGCATTTAGAGCACAGAAAAGCCAGTATTCCTTAAGAAAAGATGCTGAGGCAGGAATCAAACCTATTATAGCAGCTTTACTTAAGGAAGGGGTGCTGGTGGAATCTCCTGATTCACTATGTAACACACCCTTATTTCCTGTTAAGAAAGCGAATGGAGAATGGCGTATGGTCCAAGATTTACAAGCTGTAAATGACGCAGTAATACCAAGGGCACCTACAGTGCCAGACCCACACACCCTGTTGAATGATTTAAAACCTCAACAGAAATATTTTTTTGTGGTAGATATCAGCAATGCATTCTTTTCGATACCGATACACCCTGACAGCCAGTATTGGTTTGCATTCACATTTCAGGGGAAAAGGTATACATATATGCGACTACCACAGGGATATTGTGAAAGTCCAATGATATTCTCACAAGAAACAGCAAGCAACTTGGTGGGATTTACCCCACCAAGAGGCAGTCAGATTTTACTTTATAACACACCAAATCGCATATGCTTCTGGTATCTGTGTGGCAGTATAGTCCAGATAACAACAGTTATTTCAAAGACATCTGGAAAAGCAAAACTCTGTTAAGAGGTATAAAAAGTATAATTCCTTTAATTCCTTTAACCACAACAAGTAAGCGCTTTCACCCGGAGGCTTCTTCAGACTTATACAAACATCAGTTCCCTCTCAACATTTAAATAGTCCTACATATGATTTCATTGGTTAATTACACAATTCAAATTTTATCACAGTACATCTGAACTGATACACTCAAAAGCACTATTAAAATCCGAGCATACCATAAACTACTCACTAAAATATGTAAATATGAATTCATATTAAAAATATAATATAATAAATATATTAAAAATATGCCATATATAAAAAAACATACATATATACTATCGTATGTATATAAATGTAAACATTGACCAGTGAACTGTTATAATATCTATATAAAATCTAAAAATAAAACATTGAAATATGTCATATTATACAAAAGAATCAGCCTATATTCACCTTTTAAGTTTCCTATTTCTTAAAATGGGCTTAATCTGTGTTTTATCATTTAGTCCAGGTGCATGATCTGCTTTGCACCTGATAATCCATTTTAATTCACATTCTAGGGTGAAATTGATGACATCTCCCCCCCTCGGATTAACATAAATTTTTTGTATAACACAAAACCTAAATTTGTGAGTAGAACCCAGATCTTTACAGTGTTTCGCTAATGCATTGAAGTCAGACCCTATTCTGATGTGGTAAATGTGTTCTCTAACGCGTTCCCTCAACGACCTGTTAGTTTTTCCAATGTAAAATGCAGGACATGCTTCGCAGCTAGCTAGGTAAATGACATCTTTACTACTACAGTTTGTATTGGTACTGAATTTAAAGACTTGCTTCGTAATAGGATGCATAAAGATTGTATTTTCATTTATATACATACATTGATTGCACTTTCCACATTGTGTTGTATTAGAGCTTCCCCTATTCATATCTTCCCCTCTCTTAACATTCTTTGGGTTGCATAATAGTCTCTTGAGATTGGGTTTGTTTTTATAATATACCCTAGGCTTAGGGCCTACAACCTGCTTAATGTTTTCATCTAACAATAGTATTTCCCAATTTCTAGCCATGAGATCTCTTAACTGTACTGCATCTTTGGTATAAAACAAAGGGGCCCTAAGTTCTCGTGTGGTCGATACATTGCTAATGGCACCTGGACTAAATGATAAAACACAGATTAAGCCCATTTTAAGAAATAGGAAACTTAAAAGGTGAATATAGGCTGATTCTTTTGTATAATATGACATATTTCAATGTTTTATTTTTAGATTTTATATAGATATTATAACAGTTCACTGGTCAATGTTTACATTTATATACATACGATAGTATATATGTATGTTTTTTATATATGGCATATTTTTAATATATTTATTATTATATTTTTAATATGAATTCATATTTACATATTTTAGTGAGTAGTTTATGGTATGCTCGGATTTTAATAGTGCTTTTGAGTGTATCAATTCAGATGTACTGTGATAAAATTTGAATTGTGTAATTAACCAATGAAATCATATGTAGGACTATTTAAATGTTGAGAGGGAACTGATGTTTGTATAAGTCTGAAGAAGCCTCCGGGCGAAAGCGCTTACTTGTTGTGGTTAAAGGAATTAAAGGAATTATATTTTTTATACCTCTGAACAGAGTTTTGCTTTTCCAGATGTCTTTGAAATAACTGTTGTTATCTGGACTATACTGCCACACAGATACCAGAAGCATATGCGATTTGGTGTGTTACTTGGCGTTTTATTGCTGGTTCTGTGTCTCGGAGGCTGGGTGTGCATCTGTTGGAGTATATTTTGAGATTTTACTTTATGTTGATGATATCCTGCTGGCGGCCCCCACCGAGCAAGATTGCAAAGAAGATACCATAGCACTATTACAATTTCTAGTCGCTGAAGGACATAAGGTAAACAACAATAAACTGCAGCTTTGGAAAAAACAAGTTAAATACCTAGGATATGTAATATCCAAAGAGGGTAGGCCATTAGATGAGGACAGAAAAATATTTTGCCAGAGCTGGATTCCAAACTATGCCTTGGAATCTGCACCACTGACTAACCTGATATATAAAAAGCCTATGGCAGCACAGGATTTGTTACAATGGACACCAGAAGCAGAATCTGCTTTCTGCAAACTGAAACAGTTAATAGCGTCATCATTAGTTTTAGGATTACCAAACTATCATAAACGTTTTTTTCAAAATGTAGATTGTAAGCAAGGTTATATGACATCAGTGTTGACACAACAGCATGGGGACAAGCAACACCCTATTGCTTATTATTCATCACAACTAGACCCAGCGGCACGGTCTTTACCCCACTGTGTACAAGCAGTAGTTGCAGCTGCAATGGCAGTACAGGCTTCAGCCTCAGTAGTTTTATTCCACCCTCTCACTTTGAGAGTGCCTCATGCAGTCGCGATTATTTTACTGCAAGAGAAGATAGCATATCTTTCCCCTGCTAGGCATCTTTCCTGTATGACTATATTGTTGAGCCAACCTCATATGACAATTGAATGATGCACGACTTTGATCTCTTCTACATTGCTCCCAACCCCTGCAGATGGCACACCACACAGATGCCTGCAGGTGATTGAGCAAAAGACGCTGCCTAGAAAAGATCTTACGGATGTTCCCTTGGATGAAGCCGAGGTGACATACTACGTGGATGGCTCGTGCAAAAGGGGTCCTGCAGGACAGAACCTAGTAGGATATGCAGTAGTTTCTGATACTGAGATTATAGAAGCGAAACCCTTACCACACAATTTATCTACACAGGCAGCAAAATTGATTGCCTTGACATGGGCATGTACCTTAGCAAAGGGTAAATGTGTGAACATTTTTACTGACAGCCATTATGCTTTTTCTACTGTACATGTTTTTGCGCAACAGTGGAAAAATTGAGGAATGATAACATCTACTGGCAAACCAATAAATCATGCACAGTTTATTTTAGATCTTTTAGAATCTCTTCAGTTACCTCAGAAAGTAGCTATTTGTAAATGCACAGCTCATACCAAGCAACAGGATAGGATTTCAAAAGGTAATGCAAGAGCTGATACAGCTGCAAAACAGGCAGCTTCAGAAGTATTTCTTTTGAATGAGGAATTACAACCCTCTGAGATTTTAGACTTAGAAATGTTAAAGACAATGCAGACACTTACTACGCAGGCTGAAAAACAAAGATGGGTAAGACGAGGAGCAATTCTCAAAAAGGGCCTGTACATCTCTAAAGAAGGGAAACCGATATTACCATCTAATTTGTTTAGATATGCAACTTTGTTGAGCCATGGGCAATGCCATGTCTCAACAGGGGGGATGGTACAGCTGGTAAACTGAGTGTTCACAACATATGGATTCTTAAACTACTCTAAAAAATTTTGTTTGTGCGATATTTGTAACAGACATCATGCACAAGGGGCGTTAAAGCCCAAGCAAGGGAGTTTCCCTAGACCATTGTATCCGTTTCATACTATCTGTATGGATTTCATAGAATTGAACAAATGTGAAAATAATAAGTATTGTCTTGTCATTATAGATATGTTTTCCAGATGGGTGGAAGCCTTTCCAACTAAAAATCCAGATGCAGCTACCGTAGCAAAAATCCTCGTTAAAGAAATCATCCCTAGATTCGGCATTCCGGAATGGATCTAGAGTGACAGTGGTGCACACTTTGTAAATCATACAGCAGTTAAGTAAACATTTTGGTATTTCTTTAAAAAATCATTGTGCATATCATCCGCAATCTGCAGGGCTAGTTGAGAGGCATAATGGGATTTTAAAGAGTAAGCTAAGAAAGTTAATAGCAGAAACGAAGAGAAATTGGGTGTACTGTCTGCCCCTGGCACTGTTGAGCATGAGAACTGTTCTGAATGCAAAAGGATTGACTCCTTTTGAAAAACTATTTGGAAGGGCTTATTATATACCTCAGTGGAAACCTCTCATGCCCTCAGACCGGGAAGCTGACTGTACACTAGCAGAGTATATGAGAAATTTGTTGAATTCTAAACATCTGTTGTAGTCAAATTCTGTTTCAGATAAAGAACAAACCAGACCATCAGAAGTGGCAGTGGCTCCAGGAACCTAGATCTGGGTGAAGACAATAAAAAAGAAGAATTGGATGTCACCAAAATGGGAAGGTCCATATCAAGTGCTTCTGTCGATAACCACTGCAGTCAAGATTGCAGAGCATGCCTCGTGGATCCACCTGATGCACTGCAAACTAGTTAAGAACTTTGAACTGGACAAAAATCTTGTCACATGTCAAGAGCAAAAATGATAGAATCCAGAAAAAACAGGAATGCAGAACAACCATTTCCTCAGAAGTATTGCATAATCATCCTGTTAACTGTACTAGTGACAATAATATTTTTGTTGTGGCCATTCCTTTTTCCATCCACACAAACTGAACTGAATAAACGTGAAGCGTTACTCAGACTGCCACCCAAACTTCAACACTTACCAGGCAATTAAATATGTGTATGCTGAGACTTTCAGTGTTTCGAATTGCTGGATTTGCACAGCTTTGCCAACAGCATACGGAGGGTTATTAATGACTGCAGTCCCCCTAGGGGTCAACGAGACCTGGGAAAACTTGATTTATGATACCTCAACCATTACATGGTTTGAATTGTATTTGATTATGTGTCTTTTAAAAGTTTTTGTCATGGCTGGAGCTTTTCTCCCCGGGCCTCCACTGAAAATGGATATTTATCCAGTCGGATCTTCCCAGTAAACAAATGTAAAATAAAAATAAAATAAAATAAATAAAAAATACATCACAAGATAAAATAGCATTGCACTTGTCTATTCCACAAAAGGGAACTGTGTGTTTTTATAAAAATGATACTGTTCAGGTGGGTTGGAGCAATTGCAATGCGACTGTTCCTTATAAATGTTACACTAAAGCTAACAATGCAGGTTCTTATTGTAATACAAACTATGAGTCATTTTTTTGAATTGATGCACAAAACAACTGATGAAGAAAAACATGATTCTGTTCTTTACAAACAACTGTCTATAACTGACAGAAAAATTTTTCCTGCAGGACAAGTGTATATTCATTGTAAAGTTACTACTAAAGTAGAGGATTGTTATTTTGTATATGGTAGAAAAGCATACAAGTGGTTACCTGAGAATTGGTCGAGCAGTTGTTTTTTGGGCTACCTGGTTCCGGCCATACGACACACAGCAGTCTTACCTTGAGAAAAAATTCGGAATGTCAGAGAGGTCATCAAGAAACCCATCAAGAAACCTGTAAATCCAGTGGGGCAAATCGATGCACGCTGGAAAAAACATTCTATAGGCGATAAACTGACACACATGGACTTGAGTGACAGTGTTATATCGTGGGCAGGCATATCACCAGCATACGGAGCAGTGAAATCGATCTGGGAGCTGAGAAAACTGTCTAAACTTCTCAAAGTAATGAGTAATGCAACTTTTTCCGCTCTCGAATTGGTGACTGATGCACTGAATGCCATGAGAACTGTAGTGCTTCAAAACCGCATGGCTCTCGACTTCACCGTAGCGGCGAGAGGCGGTACTTGTGCTTTAATCCAGGAGGAGTGCTCTTTGTATATTCCTGACCATACACACGAGATAGACAATCACCTAGAGGTAATTCAGCAAGTGTCGGCCATGACCAAACCAGGACCAAACCCACTGATGGACTTTTTCCAGAAATGGTTTGGAGGGTGGGGTACTACCCTAATGAACATTCTGATTGCTATTTGTGTAGGAATGATCTTACTGGGCGTATATGTTTGCTGTGGCATCCCCCTGCATGAAAAGACTGATTAAAGACTTTATAGACATGTCAGTTTCTGAAACCTTATATCAAAGTACTGAGTTTCAAGAACTGTTAAAAGATTGAAAATGCTTTCATAAGTTTAAACTGAATGACTCTCTTAACTGCAAATCCTAAGTGGGAAGAGGTTAGGAGAAGAAAAAAAACTGTTTATGCTTATTTTGAAAGTAGAATAAAAGTATTAAAAGGGGGGAAATGTCAGAAAAATATGTATTAGTGTATGTATTAGTAATATGCTTAGTGCATTTAAGGCTTGAAAAGGGTTAACACATTTATTCTATTTCACACTGCATAAAATCTGTACAAATTGCAGAAGCTTTCTAACCTTGTATTGTCATGAAATATGCACAGCTATAATCTTTCCTTATGCTTTGGAAATTTTCAGGGAAGCAGATAATTTCTGCTTGTGTCAGGAAAATAATGAATAGATGTATCACTTGTATTAGACTTAGACAAGGAGTTCCGCTTGTGCTGTGAGAAAATGCACAGCTGCAGAAGCTATAGATAATCAGAACAAAGACTGCTTGAAAATATGAACTGCAATCAGCATTTGCTTGTGCCTGAGCTAGAAAAGTACCTTGAAATGTAACACATGTATTAGAACTACACAATAGAAGCTTGTAACGGGCTAGAGCCCACCAAGGCCAGGTTGTTTTTCTCAATGTTTTTCATAAATCCAGTCATGTCAGCAGAAAATCTGAGTAACATCTGCTGTAGAACAATACTGAAAGTTGTGTTTGATTACGTCAACCACAAAAGGCAATGTCTTGTAGAACAGTATAAGAATAGCATACTTCCTGTTAGTAATTAGGGAAAATCCTGTATTTGCATATTTTTGTCTCCTTGCAGCAAGTTATTAAATGTGCCTTATCTGAACCTTATGTGTATTGGTCTTTGAAGTTTTTTCCTTTGACAAAGAGGATGACTGAGGAATGGAGAAAAAGTGTTTTGGTAGCAATTTTTAAGAATACGGGTGATGTGCAGAGCTGTAGTAACTACAGAGGGATTAAATTGATCAGTCACAGCATGAAGTTATGGGAAAGAGTAGTGGAAGCTAGATTAAGAAGGGATCAGCAGTATGGTTTCATGCCGGGAAAGAGCACTACAGATGCGATGTTTGCTCTGAGAGTGTTGATGGAAAAGTACAGAGAATGTCAGAAGGAGTTGCATTGTGTTTTTGTAGACTTAGAGAAAGCATATGACAGGGTGCCTAGAGAGGAGTTGTGGTATTGTATGAGGAAGTCAGGAGTGTCAGAGAAGTATGTAAGAGTGGTACAGGATATGTACAAGGGTAGTGTGACAATGGTGAGGTTTGCTGTGGGAGTGATGGATGCATTTAAAGTGGAGGTGGGGTTACATCAAGGATCTGCTCTGAGCCCTTTCTTATTTGCAATGGTGATGGACAGGTTGACAGATGAGATCAGACAGGAGTCCCCGTGGACTATGATGTTTGCAGATGACATTGTGATCTGTAGTGAGAGTAGGGAACAGGTGGAGGAGACCCTGGAGAGATGGAGATGTGCTCTAGAGAGAAGAGGAATGAAGGTCAGCAGGACTAAGACAGAATATATGTGTGTGAATGAGAGAGAGGATATGGGAATGGTGAGGATGCAAGGAGTAGAGCTAGCGGAGGTGGATGAGTTTAAATACTTGGGGTCAGTAGTTCAGAGTAATGGTGAGTGTGAAAGAGAGGTGAAGAAGAGAGTATAGGCAGGATGGAGTGGGTGGAGAAGAATGTCAGGAGTGATTTGTGACAGACGAGTACCTGTAAGAGTGAAAGGGAAGGTCTACAAGAGGGTAGTGAGACCAGCTATGTTATATGGGTTGGAGACAGTGGCACTGACTAAAAGGCAGGAGTTTGAGCTGGATGTGGCAGAGTTAAAGATGTTAAGATTTGCACTGGGTGTGATGAGGGTGGACAGGATTAGGAATAAGTATATTAGAGGGTCAGCCCAGGTTGGAAGGTTTGGAGACAAAGCCAGAGAGGCAAGATTACATTGGTTTGGACATGTGCTGAGGAGGGATGCTGAGTATATTGGGGAAAAGATGCTAAGGATGAAGCTACCAGGTAACAGGAAAAGAGGAAGGCCTAAGATAAGGTTTATGGATGTGGTGAGAGAGGACATGCAGGTGGTTGGTGTGACAGAGCAAGATGCAGAGGACAGGAATAAATGGAAACAGGTGATCCGCTGTGGCGACCCCTAACGGGAACAGCCGAAAGAAGATGATGATGAAAGTCTTGAGTCGAGGTTTAAGTGATTTGATATAGAGTAGCATAGCTTTAGTTGTATTGTGACATTAATAACTCCACATGTTCTTGAAAGACAGAAAACAGTACTACAGAGGCATAGATATTTTTTCATTATTTGTTTTTTTTCAATTTTCTTTATCATTTGGATCTGTAATTTTCATTTGTTAAATGTAATTATTGGTGCCAAACAGCATGCATGTTGTATTTCTTGTGTTCATGTAGGGTTTATTGTTTTCAATCCCAGAGTTGGTTAAAGTCAGAGTGGAATTGTTTATGTGTTGTATATAGACAAATGCCAGTCCTAACTGGGAGGATGTCATTGGATTACATAGGAGTTTTTGCAAAAAATTTTCACATGGAGCATAGGTTTGAAATTTTTTCTGAACTCTTCTGTGCTAGTGGCTGAACTTACATTTGGTTGAAGGACACAGGGCACTAGTTCTATTTTTCTAAGTACTTTTATTTAATTATCATAAGTACATGTGGTTTTAAAGATGGCACACCACTTGTTTGCTCATAAGCTTGTTATTCATTTTCTGGAGCAGCAAAGCTGTTTCTTAACACAAGTATTTCTGCATTGCATTGTGGGTAGTAGAGCATAAAACTTATCCAAACAACTGGGAATGAACAGACATAACAAAGCAGGACTAAATATTTCCTAAGCTGGTGCTAATGCACCCAGGCTAAACCTAAACTCACTGAAGTAAAGGAAAGACCATAAATTCCAGAGATGCAGTCCATCTATTGCCTTAAGGGCGGTGCCCATTAGAAGTCTGAAGGTTCAGCAAAAAGTTATGGGATGCATAGTGTTAAATGCAGCATTATGCTGTTGGATGTGGCAAGTCTGCTAGCTTGCATGTGCATGGTCCTTATCTTGGTGTAGCCTAGTTCAAGCGATTCTTCCCTTTTCTACGTTTAACATGAGACTCCTTCAAAATACAAAGCATGAAAGCAACATTGTACCCTTGCCAGGGTGCTGCACTCCTTGTTGTGCTGTCTTTCAGATAAGACATTAAACCACGGCCCCATCTGCTTGAGCTGTTGGCAGCTCAGGTGGATGTAAAACATCCCATGACACCTATCAAAAAAGAGTATGGGGAGTTCTCTGATATCTTGGCCAAATGTCCCCTAGTAGTATAAATGCCATCTCAGGTCTCCTCTGAAAAGGCTGTACTAGCCCAGTAAGACTTACCTGGTTTATAATGGATAAATAAAATAAATCAACAAATAAACTCTGGAGTGTTGCACCTGAGAAGGTACAATTATAAATGAACTTGTGGTAAGAGGCCAGCTCAACTCACTGCAGGAATAATTTATTTCCCATCAGCATGGTAGGTCCATGTAACACTCACTATTAGGTCATGAGTGAAATAAACCCCGCTTTTGTATGCCCAGGTGTTCTATCAACAGTGATGTTATGTTGCAATCTTTGGTATGGGGGTATTTGGAAAATGACACGACCGTGTCTATATAGCTAGGAATGCGATTACTTAATGCTCACTTTTTCTTCATGGAAACGAATATAGAATTTGGAAAGACTTTTAAGGAGTATGGTGTGAGTAATTTATCAACTATAGACTAGACAGAGTGAATCATAAATAGGTGAAAATAAAGCTAGCATTTGGCTTGGATTGGCAGACTCTTTTCATGTATGTTGAATAATGTATTTGTTTGTATTGCTGATATTGCCTAGACCTGTGAACAGATTTCACACATCTTATATTGCAATCACTTATTGTGATTTTGTAGGTAAGTGTAGGGGAAGGGATGGGTATTAATTTCAATATTACTTGATCTTATGCATTCAAGTTATGATATATGTATAAAGTAACATCTGTGTCTGTAACTATGGTTTATAGTAACTCAGTTCTGAAATATAAAGCAGATGGAAAGCATATCGATAAAAACATGTCCTGCATTCTGTAAAACCATTTCTTACAACTTCCAAGTATTCCTTCCTACACCAATATATACTACTCCCTCCAGAATCATGCCCTCTGTCCTTCCAAACATATGCATTCGGAGAATGTCAGTGAAGAGAGTACCTGCTTCTTATTTCACTTGTACATGTAGTATGAGTGGAGTACATGCTTCTTATTTCAGCTTGTACATGTAGTATGAGTGGAGTACCTGCTTTTTATTTCAGCATGTACATGTAGTATGAGTGAAGAGTACCTGCTTCTTATTTCAGCTTGTACATGTAGTATGAGTGAAGAGTACCTGCTTCTTATTTCAGCTTGTACATGTAGTATGAGTGAAGAGTACCTGCTTCTTATTTCAGCTTGTACATGTAGTATGAGTGAAGAGTACCTGCTTCTTATTTCAGCTTATACCTGTAGTATGAGTGTAGAGTACCTGCTTCTTATTTCAGCTTGTACATGTAGTATGAGTGAAGAGTACCTGCTTCTTATTTCAGCTTGTACATGTAGTATGAGTGAAGAGTACCTGCTTCTTATTTCAGCTTGTACATGTAGTATGAGTGAAGAGTACCTGCTTCTTCTTTCAGCTTGTACATGTAGTATGAGTGGAGTACCTGCTTTTTATTTCAGCATGTACATGTAGTATGAGTGAAGAGTACCTGCTTCTTATTTCAGCTTGTACATGTAGTATGTATTTTATCTTGTCTTCTGGCTGCATAGATGTTACTCTTTTCCTAATTTCTCAAGTTTCTTGTATTCTTGCTTCCATATTTCATGCTATTTGCATGTGCAATGATGTGAGTTATGAAAGAAATGTACTTACAAAATGGACATAAGCCTATCAAAAATTCACAGGGAATGAATTCAGGTGGTCAAAACACCCTATGTGCAAAAAATAGTAAACAGCATCAGGATTCAGGATACGCTGTAATATCTATTCCCTTACTTTCAAGCAAAATCTTCTGGAATTGTGAGCGAGTGAGTGCAGGAGGCTGACCAGTGAGCACTGACTAGTATTACTTGGTAATGAAAGAGGCTGGCCAGTTAGCACTGACTAGTAATATTTGATAGTGAAGGAGGCTGACCAGTTAGCACTGAATAGTATTATTTGGTAGTGAAGGAGGCTGACCAGTTAGCACTGAATAGTATTATTTGGTAGTGAAGGAGGCTGACCAGTTAGCACTGAATAGTATTATTTGGTAGTGAAGGAGGCTGACCAGTTAGCACTGAATAGTATTATTTGGTAGTGAAGGAGGCTGACCAGTTAGCACTGAATAGTATTATTTGGTAGTGAAGGAGGCTGACCAGTTAGCACTGACTAGTAATATTTGATAGTGAAGGAGGCTGACCAGTTAGCACTGAATAGTATTATTTGGTAGTGAAGGAGGCTGACCAGTTAGCACTGAATAGTATTATTTGGTAGTGAAGGAGGCTGACCAGTTAGCACTGAATAGTATTATTTGGTAGTGAAGGAGGCTGACCAGTTAGCACTGAATAGTATTATTTGGTAGTGAAGGAGGCTGACCAGTTAGCACTGAATAGTATTATTTGGTAGTGAAGGAGGCTGACCAGTTAGCACTGAATAGTATTATTTGGTAGTGAAGGAGGCTGACCAGTTAGCACTGAATAGCATTATTTGGTAGTGAACAAGGCTGACCAGTTAGCACTGACTGTTATTATTTGGTAGTGAAGGAGGCTGACCAATTAGCACTGACTAGTATTATTTGGTAGTGAAGGAGGCTGACCAGTTAGCACTGACTAGTATTACTTGGTAGTGAAGGAGGCTGACCAGTTAGCACTGACTAGTATTACTTGGTAATGAAGGAGGCTGACCAGTTAGCACTGACTAGTATTATTTGGTAATGAAGGGGGCTGACCAGTTAGCATTGAATAGTGTTACTTGGTAGTGAAGGGGGCTGACCAGTTAGCACTGAATAGTATTACTTGGTCGTGAAGGGGGCTGACCAGTTAGCACTGACTAGTATTACTTGATAATGAAGGAGGCTGACCAGTTAGCACTGACTAATATTACTTGGTAATGAAGGAGGCTGACCAGTTAGCACTGACTAGTATTACTTAGTAGTGAAGGAGGCTGACCAGTTAGCAATAACTAGTATTACTTGGTAAGGGTCTGTTAGTAGCACTGCAAGGTTTCATTGTGAAGAAACCACTACAAACGAGAACACAGAATGCCGCTAGTATCCTAGTGCAACTGTAACCCCCTATGCAGTGCCTACGTTCATTCATTCAATTTGTTTATTTATCTAGGTTCATAGGTTATTACTAGGCTAAAGACCACTAAGGCCCTTACAAGTCTACCCATGCACCCAAAACAATTTGAGTCTCAGAATATCACTGGTGTCTATACAAGGCTGACATGCTAGTAGGGAGATAACTTAGGATTTGTAGGGGGTTAGGATAAAATGGCCACTGCTCATAAGGGACATGGGGACCAGACTGGAGGTAAATTTACAATTTTCCATCCAACTGTCAATGTTTGAATAGGGTCAAGGATTCTGTTTTACATGGATGGGGGGGCCTATTCTATGGTGTGGGGATCCTTTGGGACACACATCTGTTCCTCCAGCACATTCTGCTCATGTCACAAGTAAAGTTCAGATCACTGGATCTAGTGTTTCTGGTGCTGTTTGTTTTGCAGATGTGCAACTGATCCATCAGGGCTGGATCTGAGAAATCCCTGAAAGCTAAGCAAAGATGCCCACTCAACAGTCTGTAAGACACTGAATACAGAGACTGGGCCTTTAGGCAATCAGTGTATGACATGGTACTTGTGCCCTGAATTCTTCTGTTAAGAAACCTTTGTGGGCATTCCAGCTGTTGCAAGGGTCTGGTTAGATACATGCCCAGGGCGGCATTATATTCATTGCTAAGTCTCATAATGTCTGGATGCCATAGATTTATTTTCTTATTATCTTTGCTATATGTTTAAAAAAGGTCAGATTGCTCTCTACATATATTTCCAGATCCCTTACTAATTTGTCAACTTTTAGGCGTGGTCTTTCAATGGAGTAATTAACTTGGGTTAACAGTTTCTCAAATGACATTATAATGCATTTTTTTAACATTGAGTTTTAGACCATGGCTTTGGCACCAGTTGTTTGTCTGTGTTAAACCCTCTTGTAAAATGTTGGTGTCTTGGGAGAATCTATAGTAGTTCCTGATTTCCAGTCATCTCTGAACCTGGTGAGCCAGAGGCCTTTAACATTAGCCTTGATTTCTGAGAAGTAAATGCCAAATAGAAGCAGGCCCACCATAGAGTCCTGAAGGACACTACTGGTGACCAGTCTCTTTGTGGAGGTGGTCTCACTGATTCTGACTTGTTGAATCCTATCTGTGTGCCAGCCGGCAATCCATTGAGTTATGTGGAAATTAATGCCCAGCTCAAAGAGCTTGTAAACAATGCCTGCATGGGATGTTGTATCAAATGCCTTGGTCAGGTCACAATAAGCATTATGCAAAGTTTTATCCTAATCCATTGCCTTGGTCACCCTGTCAAAGAAGCTAACCAGGTTAAGTAGGCATGGTACAAAGCCAAACTAGGATGGGTCCAGTCTATGGAGGTTAGCAATGCCGTTGTTTATCAATTCCATAAATATTCATTCCATGGCTTTGCATATTAAACTTTTTATAATGATGGGTCTGCTGTTCCCTGGGTCGAGTAATGATCCACCCTTATGGAGGGGGATGACTGTTGCAGTCCTCCATTCACTTGGACATAGTCTGTTTCAACACTGTAGTTGAAGAGTGCCTCAAGTGGTCTTAACAGATTTTGTTTTAAACTGTTCTGGAGGCAACCAGGGATGTTGTCAGGAACCATGGAGGCAGTGTTCTTGACTTTAGCGAATGCTGCCAGCACTTGGTCCATGCTAATATTTGGGGGATGTATGTTAGAGGGGATTTCACCTGGTGGAGCTGGGGGTGTGGGGGGTTTGAGTTGAGGTTATCAGCCAGTAGATTTGCCACCCTAATTGGTGAAGGTAGTACCAGTCACCACCCATTCAGCACACTGCTTTGTGTTGCATTTAAGGTTCCAGACATAGCTGGAGAAGGCCTTGTGATTGTCCTCAGCCTGTGAGGTTATCCTTCTTTGGCCTTGTTGCACTTAATTAGACATCGTAGTTTCTTGGTTAGTTGTATTTGAGAGCACTTGTCTTTCTTCCTCATTTTGGCCACCTGTTTTCTTTTACTATATACAATATTTAGCAGAGGATTCCACCAATGGTGTGTGTATTTAGTGGGTTGTTTTGGGAGTGGGGTTATTTTTGTGAAGTACAGCAGCCTCTATGCAGCCATTCATATGTTTCTATAGGCACTCTCTGAATAATTCTGCATAGGTAGCTGTTGTCTCGGGATTGGGAGGAATCTTGAATTTTGACAAACTGTCACTTAATAGGATGTAGTTTGCCTTAGTGTAGTTCAATACTGCTACTAGTTTAGTTGGGTTTTCTGGGTTGATTTTTGCTTCAAAGTAGACAGCTTTGTGATACAATGTCACTAGTGAGGAAGTGATATGGGGGGTGCAATGCTCTCCCATGTTGGTGAGTGCTGCATCTAGTCAGCCATGAATAAGATGTTTTGTTGGATGGTGAGCATCTCTAATAGGTTTAGGTCAGAGTCAAGTGACTCTAGGGACACAGAGGGTGACCTGTAGCTACCCATGATATGATTAGGGACCTTATCTATGGTGACTTACATCTGGATGAGCTCCATGGTATCATCCTGTGTAACCAACGTGGAGGTATGTTTGTTGCCAATGTAGATCAAGACACCTGCATCTTTGGTCACAGTTTGTGCTTTTATTGGTCTAAACGTGTGGAAGGCACTACAGGCTCACACTGCCACAGTACTTTCTATGGCTTTAAACCAAGTCTCAGTCATGGCACAGATGTCTACATTCTCCATAGTGAGGAGGACCTCAAGGGTGTAGATTTTTTTGTTTATGCTCCAAGCACTGAGCAGTAATACCTTAAGGTTTATTTTAGATTTTTTCACTGTTGGCAGTTTTGTCTTTTTGGCATTGCCTTAAGAGGGGTGGATACAGCTTTAGCCAATATCCTAAAGCCTAGGGTAGACATGTACACCCCACCCTTGGCAAAGCAACATGGTCTTTTGACCTTGTCCTATCATGCTGACAGATATTGGATTCCCCTTGCGTGACACCAGAAACTAAAAGAATTATTAAAATCAATCATTTTATGTTCATACTGTGGCATCATCCTTGGTGCAGGTAGAATGCTGCTAAATGCAAGGCTCATACATATCTGTGATGCATATTCTGAGAGATCCATTATATCTTTTTTCATAAAGTCCAGTGAGGTATGTCTTGAGTCATGTACACCCACATGGACTATGATAGAATCATATTGGTACCTGGGGACTGCAGTAACTTGAATGCGTAGGTGATATTGCAGATCCTGACTCCAGATAGGTAACTATCACCTTGTGTAACCTAGTGAGTGCGGCATCTGTGTGTCACACAATGGGACCTGGTGAGTGCGGCATCTGTGTGTGTGTTACACAATGGGACCTGGTGAGTGGGGCATCTGTGTGTTACACAATGGGACCTGGTGAGTGGGGCATCTGTGTGTTACACAATGGGACCTGGTGAGTGGGGCATCTGTGTGTTACACAATGGGACCTGGTGAATGGGGCATTTGTGTGTCACACAATGGGACCTGGTGAGTGGGGCATCTGTGTGTTACACAATGGAACCTGGTGAGTGGGGCATCTGTGTGCTACACAATGGGACCTGGTGAGTGGGGCATCTGTGTGTTACACAATGGAGTCCCCAATGACAAGAATATTAAGTAAAATGTATGCTTGCATTATGGGTTTTGCTGGTGGGGGACCATTGGGTGTAGGCTTATATGATATATTTGGCGTTGCTTTTGGTGTGTGTTTAAGTGATTGTTGAGGTGTAGAATTGCCATTAAATAGCTTTGGAGGTCTTTGAGAAGGTTTCTTTTAAGTGCCTCAGCATAAGACAGTGTGTGTGTGTGTGTGTGTGTGTGTGTGTGTGTGTGTGTGTGTGTGTGTGTGTGTGTGTGTGTGTGTGTGTGTGTGTATTCTTGTAAGATTTTTGCCTCCAAGGAAGTTATGTATTTACATCTCTCACATACCGTTTTATTTTCTTTAATGATTAACTGGTTGTCTAAGAATGTGTGACAATTGTTACTTAGGATTCCCAAATCTATCAAACTGGCCACAAAGATCTTTGGAAATTGCATATCCATGTTGTCTGGACCTGGAATAGAGTGGGCTGTTTAGGAGTAAGGATTGGGTTTTAAGAGGGTCTCATAGGTAGTTCTGGGGTTAAGGGCAAGATGTTATATAGTGTTAGGATATGCTACTGCTATTCAATGCACAAGATAGCTGCTAGGCTCAACTCCACACCGTGCCATGCTGTTTAGCAGGTTTTGGACTTAATTATGGCTTTACAGGGAGATTTTACTGTCTAGGCATTTCCTACTATACAGGGCACTGCTAATCACCACAGCTTGGTGAAAAGCTCTGCAAAATTTTGCCTGATTTATAGTAGAAAAAAAACTTTAAAAGCTGACTCTTATGCCCTGTTGTTAAATAAACAACCACACTTTGAGCTCCCCTGGGGTACTTCCACCAGGCAAATACCTTCTCCCACAAGATGGATAATCCTGGAATTTCTTAATGTAAAAGCAGCTGTCCAGTGCAGATTAAGCAACAAACAAACAAGTCCCTAACTAATTCACTTCTGCAAGGTGACTAGGAGGCAAACAGAACTAGAAAAGCCATCATGCAGAGAAAGGATTACTTTTGTCACAAAATAAAATATATGGTTTAAAAATGCAGTAGTGATCACTGTATAAAGCAAGCACAAGTTTGATAAATGAATAAAATATTCTTATCTGAGTTATGAACCTATTTATTTATTTATCTATATATACTGGTCGAAATACACTTTCCATTCATAACCTGGGTCAAGATGGACAAAATAACAGAATATATAAATAAAATGCAGTTAGACATATACAAAGTCAATAAGTGAACCATGCAGGTGTTAGTGATACATATACATATATATCCAAGAGAGTAGAATTACAAAGTCTGATCAGAAAACAACAGGATGAGCATGGCAGAATTGTTAACCTTTATTGATGAAATATTGACATGCAATATTATTATGGACTTGCTTAGCAAGCTCTTTTTTGAAATTTGTTCATGAGTCATTGCCTGTAAGGTCAGCAGAGAGACTGCCCCAGACTGAGGGGCTAAGGCTTGAAAATGTTCTTTCACCAACTACACTTTTAAAGTGAAGTCTTTGAAGGGAAAATAACTAGGTTGAAAATTTCCAAAGGAGCAATTTGGTTATTTAATAGGAAGTAATATTTTTAGTAGGGAACAATATCCTTTGTGTAATATTTTAAATATTAGTGAACCAAGTAAAAATGTGAATCTTTCATTTTTTTGGGAGTCAGTTTGATTTTTATAGAAGAAGGCAGTGATGATTAGGGTTGCTTGCGAGAAGGACAGATCTACATATTCTCTTTACTATGGTTTGAAGTTTCTTACAATTTTATGAAGAATGAAAGACTAACAGAGGAAAACAATATCAGGTTTGGGGAGCAGAACATTATAGCATAGTGAGTCCAGCAGCAGTGTTTAGAAGATGGGTGATTGTATAACAAAGCTTAAGTATGGAGAGAAATGTTTGTATAATTATATCACTATGGTTGGAGAGAGTAAGAGAACAGTCTAGAATAATTCGGAGACAGTTATGGTCAGTGACTAGAGAAGTGGCATTGTTATTAGAGTCAAAGAGATTAATGTAGATAGTTGGGGTATTTGTGTGGGAAGAAGACCATTACATTGTTTTTATGCTTTATTAAGAGTTTATTAGACGTTGCCCAGCGGCAGAGTTTGGTAAAGGATTGCTGTAACTGGGTTTATAAACTGAGTAGGTGCTTGCTTCTAGTGGGAGAATGTAATCTGCATAGAGTACAAGGTTTAAGAAGAAACAGCCATCTGGTATGCCATTGATAAAAAAGGAGCAGGGGCCTGGGCCTAGTACCGATCCTTGTGGGACACTAGTGTTAAGGGGTACCCCCTGAGGAAATAATATTATTTGCTTGAACCTGGAAAGTTTTGTTTTCCAGATACTTTTGAACCATTTAATAGTAGTTTTACTGTGCACTAAACGTTCATATAAGAACGATTTCTCCTCCTTATTATTGGCTGGAGCCACTGTGTTAGTACAGTAAGGAGTATGTACACATTAAAGCAAGCAGTTCCTGAATGGCCCAGTGTAAAGAGATAAAGACAGAAACATTTGGTATCCAAACCTTTAAATATTAGTGCCAATTGTAATTTTTACAGTATCAGGATATCCCCAGAAGGGTACTTTTGCCTCTTCCACATGATGGGGATCACAGCAGGTTGGCAAAGCATAGCTTACTGAGGAAAAATGGGTGGCTGCCCTGGACACAAGCTGTTACGATACTCCCCTAGACACAGGCTGTTACGGTGCTCCCCTGGACACAAGCCATTACATTGCTCCCCTGGGCACAAGCTGTTACATTGCTCCCCTGGACACAACCTGTTGTGGTGCTCCCCTGGACACAAGCTGTTACAGTGCTCCCCTGAACATAAGCTATTACGTTGCTCCCCTGGACATAAGCTGTTATAGTGCTCCCCTGGACACAAGCTGTTACAGTTCTCCCCCGGACACAAGCTGTTACAGTGCTCTCCCTGGACACAAGCTGTTACAGTGCTCCTCTGGACACAGGTGGTTACTGTGCTCCCCTGGACACAGGTGGTTACTGTGCTCCCCTGGACACAAGCTGTTACAGTGCTCCCCTGGACACAACCTATTATGGTGTTCCCCTGGACACAAGCTGTTATGGTGCTTCCCTGGACATAAGCTGTTACATTGAACCCCTGGACAAAAGCTGTTACAGTGCTCCTCTGGACACAAGCTGTTAAAGTGCTCCCCTGGAAACAACCTGTCAACCTGTTATGGTGGTCCCCTGGACACAAGCTGTTACAGTGCTCAGTCACTAACTGGCACTGTTGAAGAGGTGCCAATCAGTTTGCAAACATTTGTGGTATTTCAGTAATAATTTAAAAATATAGAATATGATATATGTGGAATGGAAGATCACTACTCTGAAATGAGACTATCCACGTTAGCTTTTCTACAAGTTAGAGTTTCAGAAAGTCAAAAGAGGAAGTTTTTAGCCAAGAGCTAGAGAATCTTGCCATTTTTTGGTCTCTGTTTGCATTGTGGCACAAATTGGAGGATTGCCCAGGTGTCAATTGCTCCAGCTACAGTTTTGCAGGTCTCTACAGGCTATTGTTTTTCTGACCAGTCTTTGATATCTGCACATCGCCTCACTTTGGATCTGTGCTGAAGACAGACTCGCCTCACTTTGGATCTGTGCTGAACAGAGACTTCTTTCCCTTACTTGACAGATTAGTCTTTCAAGCTATGCTCAGTGCTTTTCTGTCTGGCTTATACTAAATATATTATGCTTAAACACGTATATGACTGTGATGATTTATTGCCTTTGACTTACACTTCATTAATAGAAAAATCAATGTCAACTGATGTTAATATGAGCATTTGCATCAGTCACATTTTTGCACCAGTAGAACAAATGTTATCGAGCTGCGAGTACTATCTGCAATGTACGCCAATAACTAATAACAGCCAGTTCAATCTCTGCATGCCCTAGATGACATGACAACAATCCTTTGTTGTACCACATGCATATCTCGTCTAAAGAAAGGCCCCCATCCAATGGACAGAAATAAGAAACATACATTTTTGCCAAATGCTAGCAGCCTATTAATGAAGACATATAGCTGCTGTAAAAGAAACACCTTCCCTGGGTGTAAGATACCCCCTAAAACAACGATGATAAGAGAAAAGAGAAAGGGACCTGGAATGCTCACAATTATACCAGCAATTACAGAGAACTGCTGAAATAACCAAACGTTGATCAAGATTTGACATGCAAATGGCTATGGAGAGGTGAGTTTAAACCAAAAAATGATAAAGTAATGACAACAACGCAGAGGGCTATATATATATATATATATATATATATATATATATATATATATATATATATAAATAAAAATATATATTTCAATTTACAAAAATCTACTGTAAAACTAAGGAGGTGCAGACAAATGTAGGTTACAAATACTTAACACATTTTTTTGCTGGTTGCAATATACTAAGGCCAGGAATCTGGATATTGAAAGGCACAATAATGCGGTGACACCATTACACTATAGAAAGTACAAACACTACCACATACATGCAGTCGGGAAGAATTGGAAACAAACTACAGAGAATAACTAAAAATGAAGAACTTCTGATCATGTGTGATCATCCAACACCAAGAGCCAAGATAGCAGAATAGCTGAAGTAATAAGGAGTAAAATAGCATTAATTACTGAAATAGTTATATCTAGCGACTAGATGGGTAGACACAAATTTACACAGGGCTTATTATTAAAGTCCTACTTGATTTGGGAGGTAAGCAGTATTGAATGCCAGACATAGGTGGCAAGAGCCTTTGTGAGTGCCTTCTTAAAGTTGTATATAGCTAGATGTTGACAAGACCCCTGTTCAAATCATAGCTAGTTACAGGCTCCTAAATTTGACTTAAGATGCTCACTCCACCTATCTGGATCTCTTCAAGTAGATCAAGATTCAACCCTTTACCCTGATCCTGGTCGACTTTAACTACCCAACCATAGATTGGAAAAACTATTCATGCCAGAACACAAATGCCCAGAGATCCCTAGATTTTATCAATGCAAATGCCGTGGAACAGCTAGTCGATACCCCCACAAGAGGTGATAATATCTTGGACTTGGTATTAACTGACATGAGTAACTGCTGCAGGCCCCCTACAGTACCAACCACCCTGGTAAGATCTGACCATAGAGTGTGGTCAATTTAAGTCAGCATCTCTCCTGAACCCTGCCTCAAACCTCTCAACAGATATTAAATATTGCTCTTATAAACTTAGAAAGCTGTTAGAGCAATAGGGATTGTTTTAACATACATTTTCTGAAGGATTTGAAGTCTAAATCTCAAATGTATGTCATTATTTAGTGACTTCAATCCTCAGATCATCCCAGTAAATTCCCAGAAAAACACAACTTGTATGAGGAACAGATCAAAAATATGGACATTCTGCAAAAATCTGGACAGTTGAGATGTATTCCCCCCTCTAGCTAGGGTCAAACAAAAAAACTTCTCCAAAGCTGATTACAACATCCTGAGGGATAGTATAAACACAGCCCCCTCCCCCTCTGTTGGAACTGGTACCAATGTCCAACTCCACCAAAGTACTATACAAGCACTTATATAGATGGGGTCTATTTTAGATAGACGAAAGATCAATATGCCGAACGCTCACATGATCAGAAATTCAGCAACTTTATATTTATTTTTTTAGATCGCAGTACAGTGATGATTGGAATATTTGCCGTTTCCTCACTGTAGTGTGATCTTGGAGTTGGATTAGATATTTAGAGGGGGTGTGGGGGTGCAGGCCCCACAATAATGATTTCGAATTCCTGAATTTCCACTCATGTGAGCGTTCGACATTTTGATTTTTCGTCACTATAATATAGACCCATATAGAATGCATGAACTCAGGAATACCTGACAGGACAAAATCATCCTCCACAAGGAAGAGTAAACCTGTCTGGTGGACATCTGCAATAAATAAGCTCTATAACAAAAGGAAAAAAAATGCTGTCCAGGACCAAGAAGGAGCAGGTGTCCAATTGGAAGCAATCTCTCCTTATCCTGGACAAGCAAATAAGAGCACTAGTGAAATCTTCTAAAGCCAACTTCTAGTCCAAATTGGCCACATCTACTAGAGACAATCATAAGGCTTTCTTCACATATGTCCACAGTCTCAAAGGAAGCACCCAGATCTGTTTAGAAATGGTGGTCAAGGACGCCACATATACAAATGTTGTAGATATAGCCAACGTACTGGCTGACAGATTCAGCGAAAACTTCACCCCACTGCCCCCCCCATCAGTAAATCAGGATATTCCCAGTGCCTGCCCCTCTCACCTTATCTCCAGGGAAGAGATCATCACTGCCCTCTCAAAGGCAAAAAAATACAACCTCCATGGGACCTGATAACATCCCAGGCTGCATCCAACATGAACTCAGGCATGAACTTGCAGCACCACTAGGCACCCTATTCAACCAAAGCCTGAGTACCAGCTTTGTTCCAGCTGAGTGGAAGACAGCCACTGTCATCCCTTTACACAAAGGTGGAGAATCCGCTGATCTGGGAAATTATAGACCCATCAGCCTAACTAGCCAGATCTGCAAGGCCATGGAACAGATTACCATGGACCTCATTAACAGGGACATTGGCTACCTCCAAACACGTGACTCACACACAGTTTGGCTGTGTCAAGGGGAGGTCCTGTCTGTTAAATCTAGTCAACTTCTTTGAGACAGTTACCAAAGCCACGTACAAGGGAAAGACAATGCACACCACCTACCTTGACGTGGCCAAAGCCTTCGACACTATTCCCCACTCAGGCATGATAGATAAGCTCTCTCATCTAGGCATCAATCCATATGTTATCAGATGGGTAGCAAACTGGCTCACTGATAGAACCCACCTAATCAAAATAGGGGAAGCCACCTCAAGCAGTAGACTCGTAATGAGTGGCATACCCCAGGGATCGGTCTTGAGGCATCTGTTATTCAGGCTATACTTCTCTGAGGTGCAGGCCAAAACCAGTGAGCTATGGCTGACCAAGTTTGCATATGACTGCAAGCTGGGCACAGTCATCAATTCCCCAAGTGATGTGGACATTCTCCAAGAGGGTCTCACCCAAACAAATGACTGGTGCCAGAAACATGCCCTCAAGCTGAATGCCAAAAAATGCATCATCCCCTTTGGTTAGAGTGACATCACCACATATTAATCCATTAATAACAATGCCCTAAGCACACAATCAGTTGTGAGGGATTTAGGCACCCAGGTTGATAGCAACTTCACTTTTGACCACCATGTTGCTTGCATTGTACGGAAAGCTTTCTATATGGCTCACCTCATAAGTAAGGGTATCTCATCCAGGGACAATGAGGTCATAGCATCTCTGCATTCTTCCCTTATAAGACCAATTATTGAGTACAACGCCCTCTTCAGCATGTACCTTGCAAAGCACATGCAGCAGCTGTAGAGACCACAGAGGTTACTCACCAGAAGAATCCAGGGCCTGAAACATCTACCCTGCACAGATAGGCTAAAAGCCATGTCCCTCTACTCAGTTTCATACAGACTCCTCAGAGATGACCTCTGTCTGGCATACAAAGCAATATCAGACCCCACCTTGATGGGACTGCTGCATATACGCAAGTCACGCTCCACTTGAATACCCACACACATGACCTCAGCCTGGTCTGTGATATCAATAGGACTTGTTGGTGGGACAGATTTGTGTCCCGGAGACTCCCTCATATGTGGAATAGACTCCCTCTCCACGTCAAGCAGAGCACCTCATTATCCCTTTTAAAGTGCAACCTGGGTAACTGGATGGGAAACAGAAAATACACCCCTGAGATTCCACCTGTGTCCCTGCTGGACAGGGGTTTTGGGTGCTGACTTGTCTAAACTCTTGGCTAGGCTTATAAGGGCCTCAGGACCAATAGCCTAGTAACTTCCTATGATCCTAAAAATGTGGAATAAAGGCACTCAGTTTCAATTGCAACTGGAGCAACAGGACTAATCAAAAATAATTTCCAAGAATCTTAAATATGCTAACAACACTGCATGAATTACAGAAGGAGGGAATTCTGGATACATTGATATTACTATGAAGAGCACTCTTGGCAAAAATCAAAGACTGAAACAATAGTAATTTCAGGAACTTTAATCATACCCTGACTTGAGTGGGACTCATTTCTATCAAATGTAAAAATTCCCCAAAGTGTTGTAGAAATTCAAAAAAAAAGTAAGAAAGGTGCTCCCCCACCCCTACTTATGTGAACTGAAACTGTCCACAGTACAGTACAAGCATTGTGTTTAGAAAATGACACCATTTTCATCAGTCACTTACTCCTGCATAAGCTATTTAAATTAAAGCCATAAACTTATGTAACTCCCATTCCCTAACACCCAAGAAAATATCTCATTCTTTCTGGAATTGGATATCCATGCATCCACAACCCATTTTCCCATTTTTTGCACATGGGGCCAGGATGTCACTTCAGCAGTGGCAATCATCGCCAGCCAAGGTGTGCATCTCCTGGTGGTTAGCCCTGCCTCTGTATTTCTTCCACACCACACATTATCATGCACAATCACACCAATAGAATGTCTAGACCACCTGCATGTCTTGTGAATGTGGCAGGAAACCAGAGAGCCCAGAGGAAACCCACATGAACACAGGGAGGGCATGTAGACTCTGCACTGAACTGGGGAGCTTCTAGCTGTGAAGCGACAATGTTATCTGCAGCGCCAGTATATCTCCCTTTCTGGAATCGGATATATGAATGCAGTTTTTATGAGAATACCAAATGCTATTTAGCTTTCAGCTAATTTAAACTTAGTTTTCAAAGATTTCACCCTTAAAATACACATAGTATTGACTGATTCTAAACTTGTTTCCAAAGGCAACTCACACACTTAGGACCTGTTTCTGGAACAGTCATGTGTATTGATTCGCTCTTATCCTCTGCTATGGCCACTTGATACATATTTACAGCTGAAGCTACAAACCAGGCAGGATTTCTTCTAGGGGGTTTGACATGTAGAGCTGACCAGCAGTATTTGCTAAGGGTCTGCTACTTAGTGCAATGTTTCATTCTGAGGAAACAACTGCAAATGAGAACATAGACTGTCAGTTCTAACCTGATAAAACTATTTCTTCCACACAGTGCATCATGCAAAATTAAGTTAATGAAAGCTCTTACATTTACTGTACACAACATTAATCATTCACACTAGAACAATTTCTTCTTACCTGCATGTTTGCGTGGGACGGAACATGCACAAACAGATGAACCTACTTTGCTTCTGATTGGCTGCCCACTTCATTCTTCATCTGCCTCCATTTTCACCCACTCCTGGAGATCTTCCTTTTATAATTAACACACAATGCTCACATAATTTACTCCTCCATGTAAAACTCCCTGAGTTAAAGAAAACCTAAAAAATAGAATCAACAACACAAATGCACAATCCCTCCAAATCTAACATCAAAATCTAACATCAAATCTCTTGATATTTTTCAACCACTAATCATTTGCACATTTACCACACATTTCCAAAGTAAACCAAAAATTACTGTCAAGAAAAATAAAAATAAGTACAAATACATGTGCACAGCAAAAATATTCAACAAGCACAACTTCTACTAAATCTACTAGTGTTGGCAAGTCAATTACTTTATCAATGAGCAGAGAGATAATCTGATCACAATGCCAAGTATTTACGAATCATGCTATCTTGAAAATTAAAATACAAATTAATTTAAGACCATAGTGATCAAAATGCCATACTTCACTCCAGTTTTCAACAATAAAAGTAGAATAATATCAACCTATCCTATGAAGCATTAATCACGTATAACCACCATAATTAGACACCCCAAAATAGCAAATCTTACAAATTAACCCATGATGTACATCCTGGAAAAATAATATAGACTCAAACCAAAACATACTGAGCACTTCCACCCTCAGTACTTGTAATATGAAGAATGGATACAAGCTCACAACCAAACAATACTAACCAAAACAGAGACCTGGTCAAAAGAAAACTCACTGATACCCCAAACGATAACTAACTACCGACACATCATAATTTCCAGCCAAGGAGGAGGACGAGGATGAGGAGGACTAGAGACATCGGTAAGAAACAGCATTAACTGTTCTCCACAAGTAATAGCTAAAAGCAAAGACTTTGAAGACATAGACCTTCTAAAATTGGCATCTAACACAAAGGAAACTAATGGGCATCTATAAATATACATCAATGTACATCCTTCCACCAGCAACAGTATCAACCTTAAAAATTATTTCTAGAGAGGATCACTACTTTTACCAAATACCATAAATTAGTAATCTTTGGAAACATAAATGTAGACTTCAGCACTCATTTAGTCAACAAAATGCTGCTATAACCAAATACAACCCCACAGAACTAGTAAACAAGGGAACGAGACTAAACCTATTAACTCACTGAAGTACTGATCTAGTTATGGTGATAAATAATACATTTCAAGGCCTACAAATTCCCTCTGATGCCTTAATTGACCATAATCCAGTAATAGCAGCTTTGATTTTAAAATCCAGTTAGCACAACCCAACATATATCTCAAATAGAAATGCAACTGAATTTTTTGTACTAGATAAATGAGACTAGACACTCCTATGCATTGCCACAAGCCCTACAACCACACCCAAAATATTGTTCACTCACTGGACAAACACTACATGGAAGTAACCTCAGAATTATCCAGCAAATAAGAGACAGCATAGAAAGACCGGAAATGTGATTCTAGTAACCTAGACAAATTTAGAAAACACAAGACCCTGAGAATTACTACAATAATTAAGAATAATAATGGTAAAATTTACTATATCACAAAAATCTGTCCTAAATGTCTCAACCAAAAAATGTGTCACTGTTAAAAAATTAACACCTACACATTTTTCCCAGCCATATCCCCCTGTAGATTGTAAATTCCCCAAAAGCAATATAAGCAATACCTCAACGCCATCACCATCCCTATCCATTTAAAAATGTATCGCCAACATTCCTAATACTTTCCCTTCACAATATAATTTAATATCCGATTTCTGCTTTCATACAACCACTAAAATAAAAGTCAAATATTTATTAGAAAATGTTAATCCTACATGCCACCCTAAAAGCAACACCATGCACGCAATGATAATATAGGAAAAGGCATACATTGTGAACCTATAACCCACATATTTAATCAATCACTCTCTACTAAAGTAGTCCCTAAGAATTAAAAAAACTACAGTCATCCACCCCATAAAGCTCCTCCATCATAAAACAGCTAATGACTACAAACCGATTGCAAACATTAACCTTTTAGAAAAAAATTCTGAAAGAAATCATTTAAGAGCACATGCTGATCTGCCTACATAACTATAAAATTTTCAGATAAATGACATGGCTTTCTTCTCAAATATAGCACCATTACTACAATTAACTTATTCTGCTTTGAAAGACTAAACAACAAACAACAAGGTTTTATCACAGAAGCAATCCTCAAAGACATAAACAATGCCTTCAAAACAGTTTACCACAAAATTATTCTGTAAAAACGATCTAACTGTGGATGCCAACAAGAAAACAGTCTTTGGACAGCAAATTGCCTAAAACAAAGTATTTTCAGTATCATCTCTAAACATAAACAAGCCAATCTAGATAAAACAAATTCTGGAGTCTCTCAGGAATGAGTACATGCCTCCCCCTCCTTCTTTATAAATGACTTTCCCTGGGAACTCCTTAATCTTAATGCTAAAAGTAGATGCCAAGATCCCAACCAAATCAAGCTAAACTACATACGAAATAATCAAATTATTGCAAGATGGTTTAAAAGAGTCATAGAACTTGCTCATAAACAACAGAGTGTGCCTAAACACACACAATTGTACAACCATGCTTTTTGCAACAACTGCAAAAGGTGCTACAAGGGTATTTTGTAGACCTGAAGCACTCACATGGTGTAAAACTCCCTGAAATTACAAAACAAAAGTACTTGGGATTGACTTCGGCCAAAATCTATTTTTTTTCTGTTTTGGTTCGGATGAAGCCCATAGGTTTTTAGGACAAAATTGCTTAACTAAAATTAGTAAAAGCATTGTGATCTTATTTTTGGGTGTGCTTTCCCCTCAATCACAAATTTACACAATAGTTTTGGTAACTCAGATCAATTTACCTAACCCCAAGAGTACACAAGTATATTACATTAAAATGTAAAATGGCTACCTGTCTCAGCAAGAGTCACTTTACACTTGAACACTCCCACATACAAATTAATAAATGACTACTACTGCCTCTCCCGCTAAGTGACAAACTCATATTGACAATTACTACCTATAACTTAATAAATAATGATGATATAGCAACGGCAAGATCACCACTGATATTAACAATTACTAAAAAAACCTTGCACAAAGATCATCTCTACTACTTAGAACAGCACCCCCACTCCAAAAAAAATGAAGAAGCAAACTTCTTAATGACCATCAATTGACAGAGTGTACTGTGAATTAATGGACATTTGCATTTGTCATTATAATTGACTAATAAGTAATTTTATTAAAGAAACTGAGAAATGAATGAAGACGTAATTAAACAGCATTTCTATCCAAATGTTCACTCAAAGTACAATGATGATCTGTTGATAACAATTGATAAACTAGGTGTTAATTTATATTTAAGAAATGAGATTTGCTAGAGATTTGAATGATTACAAAGACAGTAAAGCTTATAATCTATAGGGCAGCCTTTTGTCTAGCTAGCAAGGAGGATCCACTAGATTGACAGAGATGGAATCAACAACAGGTCAAATACCCTGAAGATCAAGTGCAAAGGATTTTTTTATTATTTTTTTTACTCTATATTTTTATTATAATCATGGCCTCATCTTGTAAAGTGGACTTTCTTATTGTAAAATATGTAGTTTTTACTTTAGTTCCTTCAGTGGATTTATATTTATTAGGTGTAAGTTGTGGTATTGTATGAGGAAGTCGGGAGTGTCAGAGAAGTATGTAAGAGTGGTACAGGATATGTACGAGGATAGTGTGACAGCGGTGAGGTCTGCAGTGGGAGTGATGGATGCATTTAAGGTGGAGGTGGGATTACATCAAGGATCAGCTCTGAGCCCTTTCTTATTTGCAATGTTGATGGACAGGTTGACAGACGAGATCAGACAGGAGTCCCCATGGACTATGATGTTTGCAGATGACATTGTGATCTGTAGTGAGAGTAGGGAACAGGTGGAGGAGACCCTGGAGAGGTGGAGATATGCTCTAGAGAGAAGAGGAATGAAGGTCAGCAGGACTAAGACAGAATATATATGTGTGAATGAGAGGAAGGATAGAGGAATGGTGAGGATGCAGGGAGTAGAGGTGGCGAAGGTGAATGAATTTAAGTACTTGGGATCAACAGTTCTGAGTAATGGTGAGTGTGGAAGAGAGGTGAAGAAGAGAGTACAGGCAGGATGGAGTGGGTGGAGAAGAGTGTCGGGAGTAATGTGTGACAGACGAGTACCAGTAAGAGTGAAAGGGAAGGGTCTACAAGAGGGTAGTGAGATCAGCTATGTTATACGGGTTGAAGACAGTGACATTGACAAAAAGGCAGGAGTCAGAGCTTGACGTGGCAGAGTTGAAGATGTTAAGATTTGCACTGGGTGTGACGAGGATGGACAGGATTAGGAATAAGTATATTAGAGGTCAGCCGAGGTTGGAAGGTTTGGAGACAAAGTCAGAGAGGCAAGATTACGTTGGTTTGGACATGTGCTGAGGAGGGATGATGGGTATATTGGGAAAAAGATGCTAAGGATGAAGCTGCCAGGTAACAAGAAAAGAGGTGGATGTGGTGAGAGAGGATATGCAGGTGGTTGGTTTGACAGAGCAAGATGCAGAGGACAGAACGAAATGGAAACAGTTGATCTGCTGTGGCGACCCCTAACGGGAGCAGCTGAAAGAAGAAGAAGAGGTGTAATAAATTGGTGTTTTTGTTTACTGTATGCTGAGCAACTGTCCAGTTACTTCCTGATTCTGTCATCTTCCCTTCTTGTTTGCTCCTCATCAATCTGTCTTTAACCTTGAATCCAAACAAGAAGGACCCATCAAAAGGGGCATTGATGAAGGACTAGTTGAAGTGGTTGGCAAAGTTGAACAACTGCATCCAGGTGTGCACCTCATCACAATCCAGGAACCTGCTACTCTGGACACTCCATCACCTGTGTTAAAGATGATTCTCATTGAAACATTGACAATGAAAGTGAGAGTGGACAAATGACTCTCCAGCTTCTTCTGGGTATCCAGAGATTGTTGTGTCTTGAGGGTGCTTGACACTTCAGAAACAAGGTCTTGCTGAAGCCTTCTCAAGTGCAATAAGTATTTGAGTCCTCAGATGAAAGGTGGGTGAATCATAGGATCCCAAATCAATGCAGCACCTGAGACTCCCTGTTTGGGAGGGTGAGTCAAGGAGCTCTCCTCTGAAATCTCCATTTTGGGGGCTACCTCTACCTCAATGGCATCAACGATCAGGCCCTTGCTCCCATGAGGACTTTCTTTGTGGGGACCATGTTGCCCATGCACTGGCCGAGTAATCAAGGAGCCTCAGTCCTCACCACTAACACCAGTAAGGGATGTGCACATTGAGAGGATAACAAGTACACACACAGTAAAGTACAATTTCCTTTAAGAGCATACAGAAATCACAGTCAGTCTAGGGCTGGGTTCTCCCTTTTTCTCCAGATCCCCAGTAAGACTCTCCAGTGGCACAGCTATAGGGTTCAGATCTCAGGCGAGTGGTCAAGCCAAAACCTCCAGCACCCTCTCTGTCCAACCAGTGCTTTGTGTCCCTGCCCAAGTTGCTGACACATGCACAGTTTGAGATTTGATTTATATACAAACACACAGACACTCCTGGGGAAGGCTGGCACAGGTTCACTAGCTATGCCCCCTTCTGCCCAGACTGTAAGGTAGTACATACTGCTACCAACCACTACTATCAGCTACTACAAAGGCCCTTACCAAACTGTGTCCAATTCGACTGTGTAATGTTGTTATCCAAATGGTAAGCGTGACTGAGACTTGAAGTCTATTTAGGAGAGACTTGTACAGTATCACCAAATACATGCAAGTACACTAAGAGATTAAATATCTCTACAGAAAGCCAGAGTTAAAATATTTAATAACAAACAATAAAGCCACAAGAAAATACTTATTAACTCAACACAGTGACAATAGAGAGTTCAGAAATCACAGAGAATACTTTAAAACAACATTGTAAGACAGCCTGAAATAAATATAGAAAACAGCTACACTAATCTTGCTATATTCCTATGTATCTCTAAGAGAAATACTAAGATCTAAATCCTACTTACAGAGCAAAGCAAAGTGCTGGTGGGATGATGTGTTCAGGTTCAGAAACAAATACAAAATGCACTCTCTTTTTTCTGTGATAGTTCTTACACTGATAATACACATTACTGCTGAGTCATTTCAGATTACATCATTCTTGTCACCTCTGCTTAAGTTCACAGGCTAACAGAACTTATAATTTTAACATTTCTTTGTGATCTGCAGCTGCCAGGAAGTCTCAGAGCAATAAAAGACACATTACAAGTGAAATCTAGTAATTATCTCTGTCTTAAGACAGTAGAAAGAAACTCCTAGCCTAGACATTCTGTCTCTTAGCTTGAGATCACACACAGTCATAAAATTATTTACTTATTTTCTCAGAGTTTTCAGGTTAACTCTATATGTCCCAATTTCTACCATAAAACATACATTACCTAGGCATAGGATTTATACACATTTTTACTTTTTTCCAACAGGGTGTACTGTGATTACATTTTTGAAGCTCAGCACATAACACAGTTTTCTTACATTTTGTAAAACAAGCCTGTAGATCATATTAATAAGCTCAGCACATAACACAGTTTAATTACATTTTGTAAAACAAGCCTGTAGATCATATTAATATTTACAATGACATAGACTTATTTACAAAATTCTGTCTAGCTGGGCTGGCAGCCTCTCAGTTTAACACATTTCTTCCAATGATCTAGAATTATTTACAAAATTCTATCTAGCTGGACTGGCAGCCTCTCACTTTATCACAAGGACCAAGAACTTTGTCCAGCTTTCTAAGAATGTCTTCTTATTTTGATCGATTACTTCCATGCTCTCTGGGATGCCATATCAAAGTATCTGGAGGGGGAACCACCCAAGACATGAATGAACCTATGCAAAAGGCCTCCAGAAAAGCTGACTCTTTTGGAAATGGGGGTTCTTTGGTCCAGCCTCCACAGTGGTGAATTAGCTCCAACAAATCACCAAAGGAGGCATCATCATGTGGGGATGTGGGGAAAACATTTCCTTCCTCAAGGTCACTGTCTAAAGTGAGGGACTCCTCCAGGGAATCCAAGTGCTTCCCTTTGCACTTTTTCTTTCCTGAAATCTCTCACTCTGATGAAGCTAGAGAAAAGGAGGAAGAGTGGGGTAACCCCACCAAGGGTGCAGCCTGGAGGCTAGTTGATGCAGGCTGTCCTGGAACAGCCTGATGGCTAGTCAGAGGAACAAATGAAAACTGGGAGGAGGTGCCATTTGAAGCCATCCAACCCATCTCTCTCTGGAACAGAAATTCCTTTCTACAACACTCAAGGCCAGGGCAGATGTGGGCCTCTCCGATCTAAGGGTCCTGGAGCCCAAGGGTACCAAAGACAGCCCAAGCCTGAGGGTACAGCACCTAGAACCAATTTTAAGATTGGAACTGAGCTACATAAAGCTGAAGCTCCAAGAGGGAGTGATGATCATGAAGCAGGAACCATCAAACCTGACCAGACACTCCAGCCTCAATGCCATGGCTCTGAGGTGCCAATGGCCCAGAATAAATTGAAGTCAAGGCTACCAAGGAATAGGATAGAGTCAAAGGCTGCCTGGCTGTTACAATGTTGGATCCAATGCAGAGGGCAGAAACCACAACCTGCCCCAAAGAGCTGTAATCTGAAGGGGCTGAGGGATGAAATCTGAATGATGGAGCCAAGGGTCCCGGTGTCCATATCAGACCCAAGAGGATAAGCCCTAATGGCATCTGTGCAACAAAAAGGACCACATCATCTGCTCCAGATCAGACTGTTGGATGATGTCCACTGACCTTGATGACCAGACAGACGAGGCCACCAAGGATGGGTTTGAGGATCTATGTGAAGAGGACCCCACATGTCAGATCTGAGTCAAAGGAAGCCCTGAACTCGGGTGGAAACAGGAAGGACTCTGGCAAACAAGGAAATGGAATAGAAGGGGAGAAGGGAGCTGCTGCCCTGCCCCAAGTTGCCTCTTTGACCAGGAAGGGGCTTGGAATGCTGAGATCTGGAGATGAAGACCACCTCATGCACTCTTTATTTATTTATTTATTTTACATTTGTTTACCGGGAAAGTCCGACTGGAACAAGATCCATTTACGGCGGAGGCCCGGGGAGAAAAGCTCCATAACATAATGGTACAATTACAAGAGATGACAAAAACATTTCTGTACAGAGGCATATCTATCTATATATATATATATATATATATATATATATATAAAAACAATCAGCGCTCCATGTCTATATATGACAACACAATCCACGAATGACAGAAAATGTCTATACAGTGGAATATATACAGTCTAGGATTTTTTTGCACCTTAGTTTGATTTGAGCAAGCTTGGTATATAGATAGCAAGACTTTGAATTCCCTATAGGTAATACAAAGCATAAAAATGAAATTGAATCTGGAAAATAATGCTATTAGGGAGATATGTCATAGCATGAGAAATAGTTTGTAGGATAGTAGTTCCTGATAGGGAGTATTTCAGTAGTACAGAATAGCTGAGGTAAGCAGTGAGGAGATGAGGTGTGGCAAGTTAAGAGGAGAGCAGAAAAGATTTTATGTGATACAGGGACAGAGCCATGATTGCAAGAGGTGTGACTTTAGTGATTTCTTGAAAAGTGAGATGGGTGGTGCAGAGGAGATACTTTGGGGAGGTTATTCCATTCCCTAGCAATGGTGTGGGAGAACAGACTTTTCCCTGCAGTGTTGTTGGCTTTGGTTGTGCAGAGCAGGGTTTTGTTGGATGAGCGCAGAGGGCGATTTGCAGAATATCGGTTTAAGGCTGGGATTTTCAGAGGGTTCGTTATTATGTTGAAGGTGAGGACTAATTGGTGATAGCCAATTAGTTGAGGGAGTTCTAATCACTGTAGTTGCTTCAGAGCAAGACAGTGATGACTTCTAAAAGTGGAGTTGTTAGCGAATTTTGCAATTTTATTGTAACCTGACTCTAGTTTGTTTAGGTCTGTTTTCCTGATATAAATTAGGATTGGTGATGTATACATTAGAGTAGACAAGAGGTGGGTTTGGGCTAAGGAGATTCTAGCTTGGTCAGATAGGAACTGTTTGTGTTTGTACAGGGTTCCTAGTTTCTTATGTACCTTTGCAATGGTTTGTGAGATATGGACATTAAAGTTTAGATTATCTATTTCAACCCCAAGCAGCTTAGTTTGAGGGGAGGGAGAGATTGTGGTCCTGTTTTTGGAGACGGTAGTGAAGGTAGGAGGTATGGATTTGGATTTATTGGGGGTAAAAAGGAGTAATTTGGTCTTGTTGGGGTTTAGATTGAGTTGGATATTGGTAATCCATTGTTCCACGGAGCAGAAGGATTCTTGGGTGAGCTTTTGAAGAGTGGTTATGGATGAAGCTGAGCAGATTAGGGTGGAGTCATCTGCGTACTGTATAAGTGATGCATGCAGGATGGAAGTATATAGTCTGTTAGTGAAAATGGTGAATAGTGGGGGACCCAGTATTGATCCTTGTGGGGCACCTATAGTAGTTGGTAATAGAGGAGATAGTGTATTTTGCCATTTAACTGATTGTTTTCTGTCACAGAGATAGCCTCTAAACCATGAAGTAGTAGAGGGGGTGAAGGATAAGATTGACAAGAGTGTCTAAGCGTAGGTTATAGGAGACTTTATCAAACTCTTTTGATAGATCTAGGAATATGGCTGAGACAAATTTGTTGTTGTTCCTTAGATGGTTAATCTGATTGGTAAAGGAAAGTAGAGCAGTGGTTGTGCTATGGTTTGGGCACAAACCATGCTGTGTGGGGGAGAGGAGGTTTTGTGAGGATAAGAAATACATTACCTGGGTGTGAATACATTTCTCCAGAAGCTTGAAAAGGGGGGACAAGATGGCAACTGGCTGGTAGTTTGATAGTTAATAGGAGTTTCCGCCTTTGTGAAGGGGAATTATATGTGACACTTTCCATAGATGGGGTACGTAGGTTTCTTGTATAGAGTGGTTTATAAGAACTGAGACAGGGTAGGCTAGTGATTCTGCAGCTAATTTCAGAAAATTTGTGGGTAAACCATCTGCTGCGAGTGTGGTGGGTTTTAGTTAAGAGAGTAGCTTTTTAACTGAAGAGATTGGTACAGGTGAGAGTGTGAAGGTGGGTATGTTAGTTTGTTCTGTAGTTGGGGGGGTTTTAGTGTTCTTGTTTGATAGCTGGATAGATAGTGCAAGGATAGATTCTGTGAAGTGATGGTTGAATTCTGAAGCTATGCTATCATTATGAGAATTGATGGGAGATGGGGTGGTGGTTTTGCCCAGTTTTAAAAGGGTATTGATGGCCTGCCAGAACTTTTGAGGGTTTCTAGAGTACTTGTTTTTGATGTCTAACAAGTAGTTCTTTTTATCTAGTTTTGTTTGGGTTTTGGCCTTATTTCATAGTTCTTGATATGTCTCTCTGTCTTGGATAGTGTTATTCTTTTTCCAGGTTTTCCATGCATTGTCACTGGCTTTTATTAAGGCTTTTGTTGTCCTATTTAGCCATGGGGCATAGTTAACTTTAGTCCTGAGTTTCCTGATGGGAGCTAGTATATTTAGTACATTCATAAAAGTAGTATTAAAAAAATCAACTGCCTGGTCTAAAGGTAGAGTTTTTAGTGGATTCCAGTCCTGTTGCTAGAGCATACTGTTAAGAGTTTGAGGATTGACTTTGTGCTCATCCCTAGTCTACTTGAATAGCATGGGTTTGGGTATTTTTGCCTGTTTACAGAGGAGGAATGTGGGGCAGTAGTCAGTCAGTGTATCAGGTAAGCAGCCCACATGATAATTTTTGTGGGGATATTAACTAGTGACCAATCAAGAATGGAGGTTCTACTGGCTTTTTTTGTCTACTCTGGTGGGTTCTTGGATTAGTTGTGAGAATCCAAATAAGTTAATATGGTTTGAGGGGTTGTTGGAGTTGCAGGCTAGCCAGTCTAGATTTAGGTCGCCTAGCAGGATGGTTTCTTGGGGTAGGATGATTGCGGCCCATTGTAGTATCTCTTCTATTATAGGTGGGTTATTTCCTGGAGGAATATAACTACAGAGGATGTTGATAGCAGGATGGTTTCTTGGGGTAGGTTGATTGCGGCCCATTGTAGTATATCATCTATTATAGGTGGGTTATTTCCTGGAGGAATATAACTACAGAGGATGTTGATAGCAGGATGGTTTCTTGGGGTAGGTTGATTGCGGACCATTGTAGTATCTATTCTATTATAGGTGGGTTATTTCTTGGAGGAATATAACTACAGAGGATGTTGATAGCAGGATGGTTTCTTGGGGTAGGTTGATTGTGGCCCATTGTAGTATCTCTTCTATTATAGGTGGGTTATTTCCTGGAGGAATATAACTACAGTGGATGTTGATAGCAGGATGGTTTCTTGGGGTAGGTTGATTTCGGCCCATTGTAGTATCCCTTCTATTATAGGTGGGTTATTTCCTGGAGGAATATAACTACAGAGGATGTTGATAGCAGGATGGTTTCTTGGGGTAGGTTGATTGTGGCCCATTGTAGTATCTCTTCTATTATAGGTGAGTTATTTCCTGGAGGAATATAACTACAGAGGATGTTGATAGCAGGATGGTTTCTTGGGGTAGGTTGATTGTGGCCCATTGTAGTATCTCTTCTATTATAGGTGAGTTATTTCCTGGAGGAATATAACTACAGAGGATGTTGATAGCAGGATGGTTTCTTGGGGTAGGTTGATTGTGGCCCATTGTAGTATCTCTTCTATTATAGGTGAGTTATTTCCTGGATGAATATAACTACAGAGGATGTTGATAGCAGGATGGTTTCTTGGGGTAGGTTGATTTTGGCCCATTGTAGTATCCCTTCTATTATAGGTGAGTTATTTCCTGGAGGAATATAACTACAGAGGATGTTGATAGCAGGATGGTTTCTTGGGGTAGGTTGATTGTGGCCCATTGTAGTATCTCTTCTATTATAGGTGAGTTATTTCCTGGAGGAATATAACTACAGAGGATGTTGATAGCAGGATGGTTTCTTGGGGTAGGTTGATTGTGGCCCATTGTAGTATCTCTTCTATTATAGGTGAGTTATTTCCTGGATGAATATAACTACAGAGGATGTTGATAGCAGGATGGTTTCTTGGGGTAGGTTGATTGTGGCCCATTGTAGTATCTCTTCTATTATAGGTGAGTTATTTCCTGGAGGAATATAACTACAGAGGATGTTGATAGCAGGATGGTTTCTTGGGGTAGGTTGATTGTGGCCCATTGTAGTATCTCTTCTATTATAGGTGAGTTATTTCCTGGAGGAATATAACTACAGAGGATGTTGATAGCAGGATGGTTTCTTGGGGTAGGTTGATTGTGGCCCATTGTAGTATCTCTTCTATTATAGGTGAGTTATTTCCTGGAGGAATATAACTACAGAGGATGTTGATAGCAGGATGGTTTCTTGGGGTAGGTTGATTGTGGCCCATTGTAGTATCTCTTCTATTATAGGTGAGTTATTTCCTGGAGGAATATAACTACAGAGGATGTTGATAGCAGGATGGTTTCTTGGGGTAGGTTGATTGTGGCCCATTGTAGTATCTCTTCTATTATAGGTGAGTTATTTCCTGGAGGAATATAACTACAGAGGATGTTGATAGCAGGATGGTTTCTTGGGGTAGGTTGATTGTGGCCCATTGTAGTATCTCTTCTATTATAGGTGAGTTATTTCCTGGAGGAATATAACTACAGAGGATGTTGATAGCAGGATGGTTTCTTGGGGTAGGTTGATTGTGGCCCATTGTAGTATCTCTTCTATTATAGGTGAGTTATTTCCTGGAGGAATATAACTACAGAGGATGTTGATAGCAGGATGGTTTCTTGGGGTAGGTTGATTGTGGCCCATTGTAGTATCTCTTCTATTATAGGTGAGTTATTTCCTGGAGGAATATAACTACAGAGGATGTTGATAGCAGGATGGTTTCTTGGGGTAGGTTGATTGTGGCCCATTGTAGTATCTCTTCTATTATAGGTGAGTTATTTCCTGGAGGAATATAACTACAGAGGATGTTGATAGCAGGATGGTTTCTTGGGGTAGGTTGATTGTGGCCCATTGTAGTATCTCTTCTATTATAGGTGAGTTATTTCCTGGAGGAATATAACTACAGAGGATGTTGATAGCAGGATGGTTTCTTGGGGTAGGTTGATTGTGGCCCATTGTAGTATCTCTTCTATTATAGGTGAGTTATTTCCTGGATGAATATAACTACAGAGGATGTTGATAGCAGGATGGTTTCTTGGGGTAGGTTGATTGTGGCCCATTGTAGTATCTCTTCTATTATAGGTGAGTTATTTCCTGGAGGAATATAACTACAGAGGATGTTGATAGCAGGATGGTTTCTTGGGGTAGGTTGATTGTGGCCCATTGTAGTATCTCTTCTATTATAGGTGAGTTATTTCCTGGAGGAATATAACTACAGAGGATGTTGATAGCAGGATGGTTTCTTGGGGTAGGTTGATTGTGGCCCATTGTAGTATCTCTTCTATTATAGGTGAGTTATTTCCTGGAGGAATATAACTACAGAGGATGTTGATAGCAGGATGGTTTCTTGGGGTAGGTTGATTGTGGCCCATTGTAGTATCTCTTCTATTATAGGTGAGTTATTTCCTGGATGAATATAACTACAGAGGATGTTGATAGCAGGATGGTTTCTTGGGGTAGGTTGATTGTGGCCCATTGTAGTATCTCTTCTATTATAGGTGAGTTATTTCCTGGAGGAATATAACTACAGAGGATGTTGATAGCAGGATGGTTTCTTGGGGTAGGTTGATTGTGGCCCATTGTAGTATCTCTTCTATTATAGGTGAGTTATTTCCTGGAGGAATATAACTACAGAGGATGTTGATAGCAGGATGGTTTCTTGGGGTAGGTTGATTGTGGCCCATTGTAGTATCTCTTCTATTATAGGTGAGTTATTTCCTGGAGGAATATAACTACAGAGGATGTTGATAGCAGGATGGTTTCTTGGGGTAGGTTGATTGTGGCCCATTGTAGTATCTCTTCTATTATAGGTGAGTTATTTCCTGGAGGAATATAACTACAGAGGATGTTGATAGCAGGATGGTTTCTTGGGGTAGGTTGATTGTGGCCCATTGTAGTATCTCTTCTATTATAGGTGAGTTATTTCCTGGAGGAATATAACTACAGAGGATGTTGATAGCAGGATGGTTTCTTGGGGTAGGTTGATTGTGGCCCATTGTAGTATCTCTTCTATTATAGGTGAGTTATTTCCTGGAGGAATATAACTACAGAGGATGTTGATAGCAGGATGGTTTCTTGGGGTAGGTTGATTGTGGCCCATTGTAGTATCTCTTCTATTATAGGTGAGTTATTTCCTGGAGGAATATAACTACAGAGGATGTTGATAGCAGGATGGTTTCTTGGGGTAGGTTGATTGTGGCCCATTGTAGTATCTCTTCTATTATAGGTGAGTTATTTCCTGGAGGAATATAACTACAGAGGATGTTGATAGCAGGATGGTTTCTTGGGGTAGGTTGATTGTGGCCCATTGTAGTATCTCTTCTATTATAGGTGAGTTATTTCCTGGAGGAATATAACTACAGAGGATGTTGATAGCAGGATGGTTTCTTGGGGTAGGTTGATTGTGGCCCATTGTAGTATCTCTTCTATTATAGGTGAGTTATTTCCTGGAGGAATATAACTACAGAGGATGTTGATAGCAGGATGGTTTCTTGGGGTAGGTTGATTGTGGCCCATTGTAGTATCTCTTCTATTATAGGTGAGTTATTTCCTGGAGGAATATAACTACAGAGGATGTTGATAGCAGGATGGTTTCTTGGGGTAGGTTGATTGTGGCCCATTGTAGTATCTCTTCTATTATAGGTGAGTTATTTCCTGGAGGAATATAACTACAGAGGATGTTGATAGCAGGATGGTTTCTTGGGGTAGGTTGATTGTGGCCCATTGTAGTATCTCTTCTATTATAGGTGAGTTATTTCCTGGAGGAATATAACTACAGAGGATGTTGATAGCAGGATGGTTTCTTGGGGTAGGTTGATTGTGGCCCATTGTAGTATCTCTTCTATTATAGGTGAGTTATTTCCTGGAGGAATATAACTACAGAGGATGTTGATAGCAGGATGGTTTCTTGGGGTAGGTTGATTGTGGCCCATTGTAGTATCTCTTCTATTATAGGTGAGTTATTTCCTGGAGGAATATAACTACAGAGGATGTTGATAGCAGGATGGTTTCTTGGGGTAGGTTGATTGTGGCCCATTGTAGTATCTCTTCTATTATAGGTGAGTTATTTCCTGGAGGAATATAACTACAGAGGATGTTGATAGCAGGATGGTTTCTTGGGGTAGGTTGATTGTGGCCCATTGTAGTATCTCTTCTATTATAGGTGAGTTATTTCCTGGAGGAATATAACTACAGAGGATGTTGATAGCAGGATGGTTTCTTGGGGTAGGTTGATTGTGGCCCATTGTAGTATCTCTTCTATTATAGGTGAGTTATTTCCTGGAGGAATATAACTACAGAGGATGTTGATAGCAGGATGGTTTCTTGGGGTAGGTTGATTGTGGCCCATTGTAGTATCTCTTCTATTATAGGTGAGTTATTTCCTGGAGGAATATAACTACAGAGGATGTTGATAGCAGGATGGTTTCTTGGGGTAGGTTGATTGTGGCCCATTGTAGTATCTCTTCTATTATAGGTGAGTTATTTCCTGGAGGAATATAACTACAGAGGATGTTGATAGCAGGATGGTTTCTTGGGGTAGGTTGATTGTGGCCCATTGTAGTATCTCTTCTATTATAGGTGAGTTATTTCCTGGAGGAATATAACTACAGAGGATGTTGATAGCAGGATGGTTTCTTGGGGTAGGTTGATTGTGGCCCATTGCAGTATCTCTTCTATTATAGGTGAGTTATTTCCTGGAGGAATATAACTACAGAGGATGTTGATAGCAGGATGGTTTCTTGGGGTAGGTTGATTGTGGCCCATTGTAGTATCTCTTCTATTATAGGTGAGTTATTTCCTGGAGGAATATAACTACAGAGGATGTTGATAGCAGGATGGTTTCTTGGGGTAGGTTGATTGTGGCCCATTGTAGTATCTCTTCTATTATAGGTGAGTTATTTCCTGGAGGAATATAACTACAGAGGATGTTGATAGCAGGATGGTTTCTTGGGGTAGGTTGATTGTGGCCCATTGTAGTATCTCTTCTATTATAGGTGAGTTATTTCCTGGAGGAATATAACTACAGAGGATGTTGATAGCAGGATGGTTTCTTGGGGTAGGTTGATTGTGGCCCATTGTAGTATCTCTTCTATTATAGGTGAGTTATTTCCTGGAGGAATATAACTACAGAGGATGTTGATAGCAGGATGGTTTCTTGGGGTAGGTTGATTGTGGCCCATTGTAGTATCTCTTCTATTATAGGTGAGTTATTTCCTGGAGGAATATAACTACAGAGGATGTTGATAGCAGGATGGTTTCTTGGGGTAGGTTGATTGTGGCCCATTGTAGTATCTCTTCTATTATAGGTGAGTTATTTCCTGGAGGAATATAACTACAGAGGATGTTGATAGCAGGATGGTTTCTTGGGGTAGGTTGATTGTGGCCCATTGTAGTATCTCTTCTATTATAGGTGAGTTATTTCCTGGAGGAATATAACTACAGAGGATGTTGATAGCAGGATGGTTTCTTGGGGTAGGTTGATTGTGGCCCATTGTAGTATCTCTTCTATTATAGGTGAGTTATTTCCTGGAGGAATATAACTACAGAGGATGTTGATAGCAGGAAGGTTTCTTGGGGTAGGTTGATTGTGGCCCATTGTAGTATCTCTTCTATTATAGGTGAGTTATTTCCTGGAGGAATATAACTACAGAGGATGTTGATAGCAGGATGGTTTCTTGGGGTAGGTTGATTGTGGCCCATTGTAGTATCTCTTCTATTATAGGTGAGTTATTTCCTGGAGGAATATAACTACAGAGGATGTTGATAGCAGGATGGTTTCTTGGGGTAGGTTGATTGTGGCCCATTGTAGTATCTCTTCTATTATAGGTGAGTTATTTCCTGGAGGAATATAACTACAGAGGATGTTGATAGCAGGATGGTTTCTTGGGGTAGGTTGATTGTGGCCCATTGTAGTATCTCTTCTATTATAGGTGAGTTATTTCCTGGAGGAATATAACTACAGAGGATGTTGATAGCAGGATGGTTTCTTGGGGTAGGTTGATTGTGGCCCATTGTAGTATCTCTTCTATTATAGGTGAGTTATTTCCTGGATGAATATAACTACAGAGGATGTTGATAGCAGGATGGTTTCTTGGGGTAGGTTGATTGTGGCCCATTGTAGTATCTCTTCTATTATAGGTGAGTTATTTCCTGGAGGAATATAACTACAGAGGATGTTGATAGCAGGATGGTTTCTTGGGGTAGGTTGATTGTGGCCCATTGTAGTATCTCTTCTATTATAGGTGAGTTATTTCCTGGAGGAATATAACTACAGAGGATGTTGATAGCAGGATGGTTTCTTGGGGTAGGTTGATTGTGGCCCATTGTAGTATCTCTTCTATTATAGGTGAGTTATTTCCTGGATGAATATAACTACAGAGGATGTTGATAGCAGGATGGTTTCTTGGGGTAGGTTGATTGTGGCCCATTGTAGTATCTCTTCTATTATAGGTGAGTTATTTCCTGGAGGAATATAACTACAGAGGATGTTGATAGCAGGATGGTTTCTTGGGGTAGGTTGATTGTGGCCCATTGTAGTATCTCTTCTATTATAGGTGAGTTATTTCCTGGAGGAATATAACTACAGAGGATGTTGATAGCAGGATGGTTTCTTGGGGTAGGTTGATTGTGGCCCATTGTAGTATCTCTTCTATTATAGGTGAGTTATTTCCTGGAGGAATATAACTACAGAGGATGTTGATAGCAGGATGGTTTCTTGGGGTAGGTTGATTGTGGCCCATTGTAGTATCTCTTCTATTATAGGTGAGTTATTTCCTGGAGGAATATAACTACAGAGGATGTTGATAGCAGGATGGTTTCTTGGGGTAGGTTGATTGTGGCCCATTGTAGTATCTCTTCTATTATAGGTGAGTTATTTCCTGGATGAATATAACTACAGAGGATGTTGATAGCAGGATGGTTTCTTGGGGTAGGTTGATTGTGGCCCATTGTAGTATCTCTTCTATTATAGGTGAGTTATTTCCTGGAGGAATATAACTACAGAGGATGTTGATAGCAGGATGGTTTCTTGGGGTAGGTTGATTGTGGCCCATTGTAGTATCTCTTCTATTATAGGTGAGTTATTTCCTGGAGGAATATAACTACAGAGGATGTTGATAGCAGGATGGTTTCTTGGGGTAGGTTGATTGTGGCCCATTGTAGTATCTCTTCTATTATAGGTGAGTTATTTCCTGGAGGAATATAACTACAGAGGATGTTGATAGCAGGATGGTTTCTTGGGGTAGGTTGATTGTGGCCCATTGTAGTATCTCTTCTATTATAGGTGAGTTATTTCCTGGAGGAATATAACTACAGAGGATGTTGATAGCAGGATGGTTTCTTGGGGTAGGTTGATTGTGGCCCATTGTAGTATCTCTTCTATTATAGGTGAGTTATTTCCTGGAGGAATATAACTACAGAGGATGTTGATAGCAGGATGGTTTCTTGGGGTAGGTTGATTGTGGCCCATTGTAGTATCTCTTCTATTATAGGTGAGTTATTTCCTGGATGAATATAACTACAGAGGATGTTGATAGCAGGATGGTTTCTTGGGGTAGGTTGATTGTGGCCCATTGTAGTATCTCTTCTATTATAGGTGAGTTATTTCCTGGAGGAATATAACTACAGAGGATGTTGATAGCAGGATGGTTTCTTGGGGTAGGTTGATTGTGGCCCATTGTAGTATCTCTTCTATTATAGGTGAGTTATTTCCTGGAGGAATATAACTACAGAGGATGTTGATAGCAGGATGGTTTCTTGGGGTAGGTTGATTGTGGCCCATTGTAGTATCTCTTCTATTATAGGTGAGTTATTTCCTGGAGGAATATAACTACAGAGGATGTTGATAGCAGGATGGTTTCTTGGGGTAGGTTGATTGTGGCCCATTGTAGTATCTCTTCTATTATAGGTGAGTTATTTCCTGGAGGAATATAACTACAGAGGATGTTGATAGCAGGATGGTTTCTTGGGGTAGGTTGATTGTGGCCCATTGTAGTATCTCTTCTATTATAGGTGAGTTATTTCCTGGAGGAATATAACTACAGAGGATGTTGATAGCAGGATGGTTTCTTGGGGTAGGTTGATTGTGGCCCATTGTAGTATCTCTTCTATTATAGGTGAGTTATTTCCTGGAGGAATATAACTACAGAGGATGTTGATAGCAGGATGGTTTCTTGGGGTAGGTTGATTGTGGCCCATTGTAGTATCTCTTCTATTATAGGTGAGTTATTTCCTGGAGGAATATAACTACAGAGGATGTTGATAGCAGGATGGTTTCTTGGGGTAGGTTGATTGTGGCCCATTGTAGTATCTCTTCTATTATAGGTGAGTTATTTCCTGGAGGAATATAACTACAGAGGATGTTGATAGCAGGATGGTTTCTTGGGGTAGGTTGATTGTGGCCCATTGTAGTATCTCTTCTATTATAGGTGAGTTATTTCCTGGAGGAATATAACTACAGAGGATGTTGATAGCAGGATGGTTTCTTGGGGTAGGTTGATTGTGGCCCATTGTAGTATCTCTTCTATTATAGGTGAGTTATTTCCTGGATGAATATAACTACAGAGGATGTTGATAGCAGGATGGTTTCTTGGGGTAGGTTGATTGTGGCCCATTGTAGTATCTCTTCTATTATAGGTGAGTTATTTCCTGGATGAATATAACTACAGAGGATGTTGATAGCAGGATGGTTTCTTGGGGTAGGTTGATTGTGGCCCATTGTAGTATCTCTTCTATTATAGGTGAGTTATTTCCTGGATGAATATAACTACAGAGGATGTTGATAGCAGGATGGTTTCTTGGGGTAGGTTGATTGTGGCCCATTGTAGTATCTCTTCTATTATAGGTGAGTTATTTCCTGGAGGAATATAACTACAGAGGATGTTGATAGCAGGATGGTTTCTTGGGGTAGGTTGATTGTGGCCCATTGTAGTATCTCTTCTATTATAGGTGAGTTATTTCCTGGAGGAATATAACTACAGAGGATGTTGATAGCAGGATGGTTTCTTGGGGTAGGTTGATTGTGGCCCATTGTAGTATCTCTTCTATTATAGGTGAGTTATTTCCTGGAGGAATATAACTACAGAGGATGTTGATAGCAGGATGGTTTCTTGGGGTAGGTTGATTGTGGCCCATTGTAGTATCTCTTCTATTATAGGTGAGTTATATCCTGGAGGAATATAACTACAGAGGATGTTGATAGCAGGATGGTTTCTTGGGGTAGGTTGATTGTGGCCCATTGTAGTATCTCTTCTATTATAGGTGAGTTATTTCCTGGAGGAATATAACTACAGAGGATGTTGATAGCAGGATGGTTTCTTGGGGTAGGTTGATTGTGGCCCATTGTAGTATCTCTTCTATTATAGGTGAGTTATTTCCTGGAGGAATATAACTACAGAGGATGTTGATAGCAGGATGGTTTCTTGGGGTAGGTTGATTGTGGCCCATTGTAGTATCTCTTCTATTATAGGTGAGTTATTTCCTGGATGAATATAACTACAGAGGATGTTGATAGCAGGATGGTTTCTTGGGGTAGGTTGATTGTGGCCCATTGTAGTATCTCTTCTATTATAGGTGAGTTATTTCCTGGAGGAATATAACTACAGAGGATGTTGATAGCAGGATGGTTTCTTGGGGTAGGTTGATTGTGGCCCATTGTAGTATCTCTTCTATTATAGGTGAGTTATTTCCTGGAGGAATATAACTACAGAGGATGTTGATAGCAGGATGGTTTCTTGGGGTAGGTTGATTGTGGCCCATTGTAGTATCTCCTCTATTATAGGTGAGTTATTTCCTGGAGGAATATAACTACAGAGGATGTTGATAGCAGGATGGTTTCTTGGGGTAGGTTGATTGTGGCCCATTGTAGTATCTCTTCTATTATAGGTGAGTTATTTCCTGGAGGAATATAACTACAGAGGATGTTGATAGCAGGATGGTTTCTTGGGGTAGGTTGATTGTGGCCCATTGTAGTATCTCTTCTATTATAGGTGAGTTATTTCCTGGAGGAATATAACTACAGAGGATGTTGATAGCAGGATGGTTTCTTGGGGTAGGTTGATTGTGGCCCATTGTAGTATCTCTTCTATTATAGGTGAGTTATTTCCTGGAGGAATATAACTACAGAGGATGTTGATAGCAGGATGGTTTCTTGGGGTAGGTTGATTGTGGCCCATTGTAGTATCTCTTCTATTATAGGTGAGTTATTTCCTGGAGGAATATAACTACAGAGGATGTTGATAGCAGGATGGTTTCTTGGGGTAGGTTGATTGTGGCCCATTGTAGTATCTCTTCTATTATAGGTGAGTTATTTCCTGGAGGAATATAACTACAGAGGATGTTGATAGCAGGATGGTTTCTTGGGGTAGGTTGATTGTGGCCCATTGTAGTATCTCTTCTATTATAGGTGAGTTATTTCCTGGAGGAATATAACTACAGAGGATGTTGATAGCAGGATGGTTTCTTGGGGTAGGTTGATTGTGGCCCATTGTAGTATCTCTTCTATTATAGGTGAGTTATTTCCTGGAGGAATATAACTACAGAGGATGTTGATAGCAGGATGGTTTCTTGGGGTAGGTTGATTGTGGCCCATTGTAGTATCTCTTCTATTATAGGTGAGTTATTTCCTGGAGGAATATAACTACAGAGGATGTTGATAGCAGGATGGTTTCTTGGGGTAGGTTGATTGTGGCCCATTGTAGTATCTCTTCTATTATAGGTGAGTTATTTCCTGGAGGAATATAACTACAGAGGATGTTGATAGCAGGATGGTTTCTTGGGGTAGGTTGATTGTGGCCCATTGTAGTATCTCTTCTATTATAGGTGAGTTATTTCCTGGAGGAATATAACTACAGAGGATGTTGATAGCAGGATGGTTTCTTGGGGTAGGTTGATTGTGGCCCATTGTAGTATCTCTTCTATTACAGGTGAGTTATTTCCTGGAGGAATATAACTACAGAGGATGTTGATAGCAGGATGGTTTCTTGGGGTAGGTTGATTGTGGCCCATTGTAGTATCTCTTCTATTATAGGTGAGTTATTTCCTGGAGGAATATAACTACAGAGGATGTTGATAGCAGGATGGTTTCTTGGGGTAGGTTGATTGTGGCCCATTGTAGTATCTCTTCTATTATAGGTGAGTTATTTCCTGGAGGAATATAACTACAGAGGATGTTGATAGCAGGATGGTTTCTTGGGGTAGGTTGATTGTGGCCCATTGTAGTATCTCTTCTATTATAGGTGAGTTATTTCCTGGAGGAATATAACTACAGAGGATGTTGATAGCAGGATGGTTTCTTGGGGTAGGTTGATTGTGGCCCATTGTAGTATCTCTTCTATTATAGGTGAGTTATTTCCTGGAGGAATATAACTACAGAGGATGTTGATAGCAGGATGGTTTCTTGGGGTAGGTTGATTGTGGCCCATTGTAGTATCTCTTCTATTACAGGTGAGTTATTTCCTGGAGTAATATAACTACAGAGGATGTTGATCGCAGGATGGTTTCTTGGGGTAGGTTGATTGTGGCCCATTGTAGTATCTCTTCTATTATAGGTGAGTTATTTCCTGGAGGAATATAACTACAGAGGATGTTGATAGCAGGATGGTTTCTTGGGGTAGGTTGATTGTGGCCCATTGTAGTATCTCTTCTATTATAGGTGAGTTATTTCCTGGAGGAATATAACTACAGAGGATGTTGATAGCAGGATGGTTTCTTGGGGTAGGTTGATTGTGGCCCATTGTAGTATCTCTTCTATTATAGGTGAGTTATTTCCTGGAGGAATATAACTACAGAGGATGTTGATAGCAGGATGGTTTCTTGGGGTAGGTTGATTGTGGCCCATTGTAGTATCTCTTCTATTATAGGTGAGTTATTTCCTGGAGGAATATAACTACAGAGGATGTTGATAGCAGGATGGTTTCTTGGGGTAGGTTGATTGTGGCCCATGGTAGTATCTCTTCTATTATAGGTGAGTTATTTCCTGGAGGAATATAACTACAGAGGATGTTGATAGCAGGATGGTTTCTTGGGGTAGGTTGATTGTGGCCCATTGTAGTATCTCTTCTATTATAGGTGAGTTATTTCCTGGAGGAATATAACTACAGAGGATGTTGATAGCAGGATGGTTTCTTGGGGTAGGTTGATTGTGGCCCATTGTAGTATCTCTTCTATTATAGGTGAGTTATTTCCTGGAGGAATATAACTACAGAGGATGTTGATAGCAGGATGGTTTCTTGGGGTAGGTTGATTGTGGCCCATTGTAGTATCTCTTCTATTATAGGTGAGTTATTTCCTGGAGGAATATAACTACAGAGGATGTTGATAGCAGGATGGTTTCTTGGGGTAGGATGATTGTGGCACATTGTAGTATCTCTTCTATTATAGGTGAGTTATTTCCTGGAGGAATATAACTACAGAGGATGTTGATAGCAGGATGGTTTCTTGGGGTAGGATGATTGTGGCACATTGTAGTATCTCTTATATTATAGGTGAGGTATTTCCTGGAGGAATATAACTGCAGAGGATGTTGATAGCAGGATGGTTTCTTGGGGTAGGTTGATTGTGACCCATGGTAGTATCCCTTCTATTATAGGTGAGTTATTTCCTGGAGGAATATAACTACAGAGGATGTTGATAGCAGGATGGTTTCTTGGGGTAGGTTGATGTGGCCCATTGTAGTATCTCTTCTATTATAGGTGAGTTATTTCCTGGAGGAATATAACTACAGAGGATGTTGATAGCAGGATGGTTTCTTGGGGTAGGTTGATTGAGGCCCATTGTAGTATCTCATTATAGGTGAGTTATTTCCTGGAGGAATATAACTACAGAGGATGTTGATAGCAGGATGGTTTCCTGGGGTAGGTTGATTGTGGCCCATTGTAGTATCTCTTCTATTATGGGGTGTTATTTCCTGGATGAATATAACTACAGAGGATGTTGATAGCAGGATGGTTTCTCGGGGTAGGTTGATTGCGGCCAATTGTAGTATCTATTCTATTATAGGAGAGTTATTTCCTGTAGGTATGATGCAACTACAGAGGATGTTGATTCTCGTTTTGTTTTAAGGAACATAACGGGGCCCAATGTCTCTGCGTTCTGGAATATGGTTAGTGGGGTTTTTAGTGGTTGGAGGTTGAGTGTATTTTTAAATAAGATTGCTACTCGACCTCCCTTTTTGGTACCTCTATCTTACCTTAGGATGTTATAGCCTGGGGGAATAATTTCTTTGTCTTATGTGGCAGGTTTTATCCAGGTCTCTGTAATGGTTAGTATGTCTGGGGAGTAGTGGGATATGAATGCGTGAAAGTCATGTAGTTTGTTGGATATGCTACGTGTGTTTATATTATTAATAAGTCGGTCTGACTTGTGTTTTTGGGATAGGATTGGGTTGCTTGGACCTGGGTTGGGGTGTATGTCCCCTGAGATTAGTAGCCATTTTCTGAGTAATAGTGTCAGTTTTATGGCATAGGCTATATCTATGTGTTTTTTGGGTACAATTAACCTTTTGTGAGGTAGTGTGGTTGTTTTGTGTATGTAGAGTAATGAGTTGTTGTTAAATAGTGTGGAGCATATTACTATATTTGTCTGAGAGTTGTGTGTGTGGGTGCGTGTTATGTGGTAGCTAGTGTTTGTTGGTATGTTAGAGTGTATGGATGTGGTGTAAGCTAGAGTGGTGAGAGTTAGTAGTAGTAGTCCTAGTGTGCCTTGCATGGTGTGGATGGAGTGTAGAGAGGAGGTTGTTGTGAGGTGGAGGGTGTGGAGTGGAAGTGGGTCTGAAGACTGAGGAATGGTAATAGGCTGTTGTGGAGGGGTGGGGATTTATGGGCTATAAGTGTAGGTGTACTGGGGGTGGGTGGAATTTAGAGGCAGGGAGGGGAGCGGAGTGAGCTCGAAGGGTGAACGGAGCAGGCTAGAGCAAGAGAACCTAAAGCTGCAGAAACCTATCAGTAACAGCAAGAGATTGACTGAGCAAGAAGGTAGCTTAGCCTAAAGATAAGGTAAGGTAAGATTCAGTAATAATTAATCTGTGGTTAGCTTCCCTAGGAGGGAGTGGGAGGTTGGAACTATAGAATGGGGAGTATGTTTTAATTAAAAATTCCACCCCAGCTATGGTAAGAAGGGTGGATTAGTAGAGTATGTTTGTACTGAGTGGCCAACTTCATTAAAGCTCTCCAAGTTGGAAGCTGAATGGAGCTCAATGCAGCTGTGCTCACCTCACAAAGATGGTCACAAAGTACGAGAAAACTGTTAAAAACAAATTCAATGACATTCACCTAATAATTAATTCTACTAGAAGGCTTGTGTTTACAAGTTGAGAATTCCCAGGGCTGATTTGAGCTTTAGCTGAAAATTGCTTCAGAACCAAAGGCAGCGATGGTGATGGTGGTGGTGGGGGTGCAATCCCGAGGCTTGTGGATGGCCCTAGCAAACTAATAATTAATTCTACTGTAACGCTTGTGTTTACAAGTTGAGAATTCCCAGGGCTGATTTGAGCTTTAGCTGAAAATTGCTTCAGAACCAAAGGCAGCGATGGTGGTGGTGGTGGGCGGGGGGTGTAATCCCGAGGCTTGTGGATGGCCCGAGCAAAAGTGAGCACAGACAGCATACTAAAGGAAGCTCCTTCAGGTTGGGACTATACTACACTCTTGCTTGGAAAGGCTAGAGTCTCACAGCTGAGGCTTCTCTGACCCAGTCTTGCAATCTCGGGTAGAAGCCTTGGAAGCTTTGAAAGCAGAAACGGCAATGGAAGAGATGGAGGGCAAAAGCCTTTTTAATACAAGCTTGGCCTGGTGTTAATAGCATGTAAGCCAAATCTCTTGCGGATGGAGCAGCAGGAGTCCAAATGTTCTGGACCAAGACCTAAACACATTTAAGGTGTGCATCTTGGGAGGGCAGTTTATTCCCACAGGAGGTGCACTTTTCAAACTCCTTGTCCATCTTACCACCAAAAAACTCACACACATGGAGTAGTAAGGTCAGAAACACTAAAGGGGAAAAGGTCAGGAAAGGAAAAGGAGAGAAAATATCTACCCTACCTAACCTAACAAGCTACTTCAAAAACTACCTAAAACTCCAGAACCACTATCCTAAAGGGTAAGGGAAGAAATATATCACCAATCCTGCACAAGGCTCTCAGCAAAAATTTGAATCACCAAGCGGAGCCAAAGTCTGAGCTGCAGACCACGAATGGCAGCAGACTAGATCTGGGGAAGTGAAGGAGTGGGGAGTTATGGGTAAAGGAGGAGGAGCCAAGATGGGCTAAAGGATTTAGAATTGACTGGTCTCAGATCTGAGATGGATCTGAAGTCCCAAAATTTGAATCCAGAAGGAGCAGACAACATCAGATAAAACATTTCCAACAAGATTATTCAGCCAGGTTGTATCAGTGTCTGGATTAACTTCTGTTCCACAAGACCAACAAATGTGGATGAACCAAAAGATGTTGCTACATAAGATGGGGGAGGGCAGACAACATCAGTAGGGGCAATTATACAGTGTTCCTTTCCTCTTAGTTTCAAAATTTACATTTTAAGCAAAGCTAAATTGTATAACCAAAAACTGAGGTATTAAAAAAGGATGCTTGTTTCAGTGACATATTTGAATGTTAGGCTTCACATTTTGTATGGATGAAATATATGAATGTTCTGCAAACCATTAGTGAATTAAATGTATACATATGCAAATTGAACGTGTCTAATGTTATGCTATTGGGTCCCAGTACAAGTGCTGCTATCACTGGGATAAAAATGAAAAAGTAATTTTAATCCAACAACACACCAAGTGGTTTATGTTTTTGAAAAAAAAAAACAGTTGGAAAAATAAGAGGACTTTTAAGTAGGTCTCCTACAGAATGCTGTTTCAAATTCTCAGCTCCAGATAGATAGGTCTTGACAAATTTCCAATGAAGTAATACATTTAGAATAATGAAAGCTAACAAAGGAAGTAGTTTAGAGTTCATGGACATTAATACTTATAACAGTAAGGTGCATTGTCAGCTTTGGGGTGTTACTTTATACATAAATATGTGTAATTATATGACATTTATATAGCATACAATATTACAGATTGTCCATCTGAACTTTCAGAAGTTATTTAGCCTTACACACACATTTGACTGTTATTAGTAAGACATCCAAAAATCTTTATTTTTTGGAATCCAAAAATACATGAATGAGAAGCAAAGGTTGAAGACAGAACCACTGGATGCATTTTTAGACAAAAGATTTAACCAGAATAGCACATATATTATATTCATATTTAAGGGATTTATGGCATTTTCTTGAGCAGTTAAGAGTTGTACCCTTTGCTGAAAATTCCTTATTCATTGATATTAGCATAAGAGATTTGTATTTTTATATACCTCAGAAATAAGGTGAGGACATGGTTAGGGAACTGTCTTTTGTACAGACATCGATGGTCATATATGTAAAAGCAGTTGGAACATTTTTGGATTTGAATTTCACTAACTGTTTACTTTTGTTATAAAATACTTTCAGAAAAATAAAAGATGTGAAACAGGGGTGGTTGTAGTGCCATTTTTTGCTCACTCATGGAAATAATATATGTTTGAGTCTAAGAATTTTGAGAGTATAAAATTTTACAGCTGTCTTATTGGTGCTTTTTTAATGGGTCCAGGCACCTAGGCGGTGCGACACCCACCTGTGAGACAACTGGATGTGGACACATGGCAGGATGACATTTTAACTGCAGTGACAAAGGACTGTGGACAATTCCCTGTCAAAATTGAGGGAACCCCTACACCCTAACCACAGGTGGCATATACAAACCACCACAGTGATACACTGTGCACCCCCTTAGAAGCCACCATGTGCAATTGTTAGTGGAAAATTCCGCTGGGATAGCATGCCACGTGGGCATGAAAGTGGTACCATGGAACCCGTGTGCTATGGGCAAAGCCTTTATTAATTGAATATGCAATGTGATGTGTGTTGTGCTTGGTGCATACGAAACCCAGACAGCATCATAATTTGTAGAAATGTGCCACAGCACGGAGGAAATCCTGCACATTAGTGTAGTCACACTTATGTTGTAAGATGTGCTTTAGGCGGCGCCCTTACTACAATAGCCTTCTTACGGTGTTACAGGCATCCCCTCAGAAGGGATTCACGCCGGGTATCCGTCAGGTTCTGCTCCTGCTGCAGAACACACAGAAGGTCAGCTAGCTGTACAGTAGGGCGACCCAGTAATACCTTCAGCCGATGATGCCATGCCTCCACCTGGTTGTTAGTACGTGGGAAGTCCATCTCAGAGACATCGGACACATTCCAGAACCGCAGAGGGTATGACGATGGCATTCGTGTCTGTACTGAACAGCGGGATGCATACTAGCGTGGTCGGCCTCGGACATAATGATGGTCTAGGAATACACCAATCGGCTGGGCACATTCTGGTAAGGAAGCCACAATGTCCAGAAATGCAGGGACATCATCCAAAGGTAGGAATGCCAACGCTATCAGCTTGCGAATGGCAATGGAGAAAGCAGTGTCCGTGCCATAGAGGGCGACAAGGTGGTGATGCTGGATCTGTCGCCAGATGATCTGTGCAAAATGGAATAGGCATCCCTTCAGAATACTCCTAGGGAATGCTTTCCGGCTGGCACGAATTGCTGCCTTCTCAAAGTCAGTCATAATATACTGTGGTGACAAAGTGCATCCCTGGTCAGTTGCCATACCCCTCAGCACCTCCCACAAAGTGGTGTATGCAGACTCCGACTTCCGTGTCATGAGACAGTACACCAGGATGCGACCCTCATTGAGGTGGGGGTGCCAGTACAGCCATGTAATGTATATAGCTGGCGACAGATATCAGCCCGTGTGGGAAATGTGCCATCACCAAGAACAAAGTCGGACCTGCACAGGTCAGTCAGGTTCTGTGTTGTAGTAAGTACTACCAAGGAAGCAGTACCATCCATATCCGACCTTCTACGAAGGATGAAGCTGCCACTATGGAGTGGATACTGGCTGGCATCAATATCTGCAAGGGTTGCTGGAGGTGTAGCCATGGATGCCCGTGCCTGCTGCCGTACCCTGGTGATGCTTCTTGAAGGGTTGCGGCAAGGCATCTCCTGCAGTACATTGTCATCTGCTGTGCCTAGCACACTCTGCATTACCAAGCTCGGCAATTCATTACCGGTTACCGCCCTCTGCCGCAGTTCTGCTCGCAATGTAGCCACTTGTGCCATTGTTGCATCTGGGCCGTGCTGGTGTGGCAGTGATTTCAGCAATTCCTCACCCTCTTCCTGGCGAACAGTGATGGCACGTCCTCTGCATGCCTTCGCTCTCTGCTCACTACATGCCCAGTACCGTTTTGGTGGTGTCTCACGTTCCAAATGGTAGAGGTACCGCTCCACCACCAGCATGGGTTTGCCACGTTGGCTGGGCACTGTGCTGTATCTGTTGCCAATCAGACCAGGGCTATACAGATACATACATTCCAGCATGGTTGCAGCACTTGTAGATGGTCTCTCAGAATCCATCACAGCCGGTGGAGCTTGGTATGGGATATACTACTGAACTTGGAGAAAGTCCCTTCCAGACAGTAGGCCACTCGGTTTACACATCCTTGTCTTATACCGTGTGTAGTAACTCTGTCTGTCACAGTGGCCCTGTACAGCTTTGTGCACTCCAACCGTCTCTGACCGCCTCTTCACTATGGCTGCACTGTCTGCTGTTAACACATCCCTGGGGTTGCCGTATGCTTGTACTCTGTTTAGAGCCCATGATGCCTGATTGAGCACAGGTTCTGTGTGTACTGTGCCGGCCCCCTTTAACTCCCAGTTGTTGCTGCCAGCCAATCACGGTATAGGGCTTGGTGTCCATTTAAGTGGCAGATGTTACTTAGGGAGGTACCTCTGTCTTGCACCCTTGTCTTCCTACATGGGGCTGGGTACTTGTCTATACTCCTGTAACAGGGACAACATGATGTGTTTAGCAGAAGCTGCATGTCGTACTCTACTGTGGAGTCGGAGATGAGTTACAGCTACTATATCTCCTGCTACTGGGTTAGTATGTCATGCTTTACCAGGTTGGCATGTTCACACTTACAACTGCACTCAGGGGCTCTAGCAGGGTAGGTACTGTTTGTTGCAGGCATGCCTGTTATTTGGGCTTGTCCTATACTACAGACCCCCTGCTGTGACATGCTTACTACTAGTACACAAACAGGTGTTTCCCTAGGTTATAGTGTGTGTGGTCTATTGACCCTGACACTGCTTTGTCTGTACCTTTAAGGGTTTAGCCTGACACATGACCTGCTATTCTATGCAGCATTTCTCGGGTAAAGTGTGCTGTGCATTGCTCTACGTGATGGGGACTTTACTTCCTGCTTCTCGGGGACTGTTTGCTGTGTTTGCGTGGACAACTGGGGCTGTGAGGGTAAGTAATGGTTTAATAACTGCTTATGCAACTGTTCTGGAGCACTACCGTTGTGCTGTTTATCGCACCGATCAGCGTGTGTTTGCCGGCTGTTTACACTATGTGTTGACGGCCTGCGTGTTTGCCTTAGGGGCCGTCTGCTTTTGTGTGTTTTCCCACCGCCGCATCTTTCCGCCTCGTATCTACGTTTCGGCAGCACCGCTCTACGGTTTAGCGGTGCTGCGGCCTTCTGGTTTCGGCGATGTAGCTCGCGGGCATTTGTCTCGCGATCTACACGCCGGAACCCTTTTTTAACATATAGGTGAGGAAATGCAGTTTGGTCAGATATAAAATTACTTAAAACAGGTTTACAGACTTTTATTGTGTGTCTCAGTGTTGCTGTTTCAGTGAGGAAAATACAATGACTGAATCCTATCCTATGGTTGATAGAAAGCTGGTTTTCACGGTACACAGAAGACTCGCATTTGTCAACATACATTTATATGTATGCAGCCATCAGCCTGTTTATATGAAAAACATTGTAATGGAGACCAAGCTATTAGATTATCCTATTTTATCTCTCAAGATTACAAGTAGGAAGAGAACATTTTTGTTCATAAACAGGCATTATTAGGAAACACAGATCAAAGTCATTTTTAAAGCAGGAGTGCTGGGCAGGCTTTCAGTGTACAAACCTATTTTATCCACAGGAAACCTGAAGCTGATTAATAAACTCAGATGAAGGAGTAACACATGCAGTGCATTCACATTAGCCTGCAGTCTTGAGAATGTCATAAAGAACGAATGGGAGATTTAAAGGAATCAATGTTACGTA